>NC_056566.1:2200234-2215496 GCF_013358625.1 Macadamia integrifolia
AAAAAAAAAAAAAAAAAAAAAAAGGGAGGGGGGAGAGGGGTGTACTCCAATAAAACACTTAACATGAACCTTGTTCAACAAATGAACCAAAGCACCCAACTTTTAATGCAACACACTACACATTGTTATTGTAGTGGGGATTGACTACATCCTAAATCATGGATGGTATGAAATCCTAACATTTTGTTGCTTCATGCATGTGACCTTCTATAACATGGATCCAACAATGTTTGCAACATGGTAAGTGATAACAAGTTTAATTATCATCAACCATGCTGACATCTCAAAAGGGCTTATGAGTAATGATAATGATAAAAGGATTGACAACACAGTCTTTATTGAAAGCGTAAATCTATTAGTAATTCTACCTACAATAATGAAACTGACAATGATGTTTTGTTTATGAATAGGAAAGACTATTTATTATTAAAGTTGTTAAATTCTATAAAATCTACAATTTTTAGCCATGTTTCATCTCTTTCCAACTTCAAAGTATTCCTAAGAAGGATTCACAATGGCCTTATTAATATAAAGGATGCCAAGGGATGTATAGTCTACTTTTTTTTTTTTTTTTTTTATTCAGTATGGTTGCCCAATTAGCTTTGAATTTGATTTTTCCATTTATTTGCACCATATTTTATTTTGACCAATTCTACAAATTTATTATATTATTTGTTACTTTATCATACTTAACTAAATCAACTCCCGTTATATTATTTAACTCATATTGATGAAAGTCTAACCACATTAAGACAAAAAGGTTTCCTTTAATGTACATGTTAGGAGTGGAAATACCTAACACGTCTTTAAATTCATTTTTAAATTGGTTTATGTGAGTTAATTGACAATATATGATGAGAGGAAAAGGTTCTTTGAGCCGCTCCAATTGGATACACTAGCATTTTATGTGCATCTCTTTTGTCCTAATATGTAATACCATCGTTGCCCTCCACTGTATGCTACCATTTTACCACACCTCATGCTCATAGCAGGTTAGCTTCTCTATTCCACTTGTTCAAAGAACCCCAAATGATATGCCACGTAAATATTGATCCTCTCACCCCAAAATTGCCCCATCAAATCCTTTCTCATATTTTCTCTTTTGAGGCTATAATAGAGTAGCACTTTTATGTGTATCTCTCTCATCCTCATATGGAATGTTTTATCTCTTCAATGTAATTCCCTGTCATGATCTAACAAGTCATTAAGAACATCAAGTTAAAATTGGCCGATTTGGTTTGAAGGTTCCTATAATTAAAAATCAGAATTATCTATTTTATTTATTCAGTTCTTATTGCTTTTGAAACTACTTACTTTAGCTAAAATGAACTAATTGTTTCACAACAACTGCTTAGTGTAGTTGGTGAATTGTGATACACAAAAGCCCATGTTCACCAGTTCGAGCTTATCACTTAATAGTTCTCTTATTTTATTTATGTAATATTCATTTCTTCTTAATTTTATTGTTTCATTGTGTTTTTTAAACTGTAATTGACCAATGAATTCTAGTTTCATTACCCAAACCGGCCAAACCTACAACCAGGCCTCTTTTTGATTCATTACTTGGTCTAATTAAAACTATAATTTCAGTTAAAGGTGCCATCGGGCCAGATTGGGTCAAGTTTTTTAAAACATCAACCCAACAACATTCCTCCTGACTCAGCCCTAGTCCAGCCCAACCGTAGGTTCGATGGGGATATCTCAATCAAGGCCTAGCCTTACTAGGCTTAGCCCTGCCCTGCCCAGCCCAGCCCAACTTGATCATGCTTGACTCTAGTTGCGCTACGTGATGGACCTTGACACCTCTGATGTATGATGTAATTATGTGGATATCATATATGTGGAAATGATTCATGTCTGGGAGTGTAGCCTCTGTTAGCATTCCCCTCTCTCTTTCTCTCTCTTAAAATGACATTTATGCCCCCCTAAAATGGTTCATGCCTGGGGGCACTCATTGGGCATTTCCTATCGGCGTAGGCTATGCTTCTTAGAAAACACTCTCCCATTATTTATTAATAAGGGAAAAGTTCTCTATCCAAGAGCATTAGGGTTGCGCCTAGACATAGAGGAGGGCGAAATGAATGCTCAACCCAAACGAAAGGTGGAAATGCCCATCTAGTTGATGCATCCAGCTTTACTCCCACCTGCATTGGTGCAAAAGCCATGCTCTCGGACAGAGAACTCTTGCCCTTATTTATATGGGCATTATATACAACGGAAAATATATTATGTCCAGGAGGATGGCCTAGACCAACACTTCATTGTGTCCATCTCTCTGCTTCCTTATGAAATGACATATTTGCCTCTTTTGGGGGGAGGAGAGATAGACCCATGGGGAACTAGCATAGGCCACGCTCCCAGACAGAACACTCCTCCCCTAAATATAATTCCATATATATGAAGTAAATTACGCCTTGGGTGCCCAACATTTAGAGAAACTATACTTAGGGTACCTTAACATTTCAAAAACTATGTTTGGGGCACCTTTTTCATATGTACAACTTTGCCATCCACCACTTCCAGAATACACCTCGCGTGCAGGTTGCTACCTCCATGATTTTGGGCTCTTTACTCTTTCTCTCTCCAAAAATTTCCTTTGCTTTTACTTCCGTTTCAATTAATGGATAAAATGTAATAGTTCATCGATTCAAGGGTTTTGGGCGAGTTTGGAATTCTGGGAAACTTAATTCTAGTGCTTCCTTTGGAAAGGAAGACAAAGCTTAAGAACAAAAACCTTGGGCAAGGGAAGGAAGGAAAGTGTAACTTATACATAGTTTCTCAAACTTTATAAGCTAAAAAATAATTGATCCAAAATCTTAACTTTGCAGGCTAAAGCAAAGGAAGCTATTCTTTAGGATCTTTCAAGAATTCGTGAACTTGGTTCCATCAACTATGGCACATAGAACAGAAGAAGCGCAATATCTATAGTAGTTTGTTGTGATATGTGATGGTTGGGTAATAGAACTTACCAATTGGCGCATCTGTGTGAACTTAGGTCCATTAACAATGGCAAATAAAATAGAAGGGTCGTGCTGCTGAGACCTTCAATGTGACCGATAAAGCTCAAAATGTCTCTATAAACTTCACTTATTTTATTGATGACTACTATTGTAACTTAATGGTCGTAAAAGCACTACAAACATAGAGTCTGAACAAGATTAGGAGAAAAACAGTGGGATTGAATCATGTTACTAGTCACTATCCTTAAGACCTTAGTTGCCCTTTTACTAGTGCAACTAGGTTGTTGTGAACTAGTCTCCTAAGACAAAACAGGCCCCATTGGCTCTTGAGTCCACGTGCATCTGCTGATTAACCCTCGTCAGGATACTTTGGAGTTTTGCTCAATTTCAGAAACGAAAAATGAAAAAACAAAAATGGAGAAATTCATTTAAGAGAATAACTAAAAGAGAGAGAAGGGCCCCTTCTATTCCTAGAGGTGATAGTGCTCTTCAAGCCAAACCTTTGAAGGGGGTACGTCTATATAGGTTACATTTACAACGGTCTAGATTTAATCTTGCAAAAACTTTCAAGGACCAACTTTTCCTAAGCCCATCATCATGGGTGCTTTAAATGCACACATGGAGTATCATGAGGGGTTTATGGGAAATGTATTAAAACTTTATAAGAGTTTATGAACCTTAGGATGGAGTGGTGAATTTTATAAACTGATGAAAGAAAACTCTGTCCAACTTTCAATATTCAAAAGCAAAGAAAAAAAGTAACCATGGTCAATGGAAGTGTTCCTTGTTGTATATCCAGTCCACCATTTGCTTAGAATCAATCCATATATCAATGGTTCTCACTCCTATTTGTTGTTCTTATTGAATCCCTTGCGTAGTTCCTCATGCCTTAGCTTCTTGTGTGGTACCTTAAAAACCACAACTCACAAAAACTTCTATAATGGTACTATGTAGGACTGCAATGGAAGCCTAGCCTGCCTCTAAAATCACCATCGATTAGTATTATTAGATGATTATTGACAAGCAAAACCAATTGGTGTGGTAAGTTTTTCTCCCTATCCTATCTTATGGGACTTTAACTACCACTCCAAGAGAGGGGGGAAGGGGGAAGAAGAAAGGGGTGTCTTATGGTACAAGACTACAAAGTGAAGATAGGAGAGTTGAACTTTTGACCTCCTGGGAGCCTGCACTCTATTGGCAAGGCACAGACCAACAACTGAGCAAGCAGTTGCCCTTGTGTGGTAGGTAATTGGTTGATTTGTGAGGGGGGGGGGAAGAAGGGGATTTGTGATTGGGATGGGGCAAGAAGGTCTTTTTCTTTTCTTTTATTTTCTTTTTTTTTATTTCTTTTTTTAGAATATTATGGATAATATTAGTGGGATTTGGTTTGATGGATAATAAGTCGTGAGTATTTCTTGCTTGTCAAATGAAATAAATGGTAAAACAGTTGGTGACCAAGAAATTTTTTATTTTTTACTTAACTTATCAAAAGCAGTGATAGTACTTAGAACATATATGTTGGGGATTGATGTCTTGTATTGGGTAGTTTGGGATGATTAATTTTTATACTTAATTTATCAAAAGCATTGAATATCCAAAGATTCAGTGTGAGGACAAATATGTTGAGGGTTGATGTCTTATATTTTGTAGTTTGGATTGTGCACTACTCCAAAGGGTTGTAAAATCCCATAGGGCTTGACGCTTTAGGGTTTACATTAGATAATTTCAGAAATTTGTTTCTCTTTGTTTTTCATTTAAATTGTTAGTTATGGGAGGTAATTAGTGTTACAGGAAAAATCTTTGTAAACCCAGAGAAGCGTGAGGGAGAGAGCTTATAATTTTTTTTTTTTTCTGTTTCTAGTGAAATTACTCTCATTTCTTCGTGGATGTAGGCACTTTGCCAAACAATATATATCCTTGCGTTTTGGTTGTTTGATTGCTCTTTTCTTTTATTTAGTTTTATTTTCTGAATCATGCATGTATAGGTATCTATTCTATAAGATAAAGATTCAAGATGAAAGTATAGTAGTAGATATCCTTCTCTAATGCCTCGAGAGGCTTTAGATGATCGAAGTAGCTTCCTTTGAATTTGATAGAAAATGTGCTTAATGAGATTTAGATGCTAATAAGATCACACCAATAGTTATTGAACCCAAGGAAATCAAATACATCACAACTGAAGCTCCATTCTATCCATTTATATGCCTTTCACATTTCAAGCCCCTTTTTATTTTTTACTTTTTAAGTGATGGAAGATCTCATGTTCCGCAATAATATCATCCCTTTTTTGTATCATTGTTAGGAGGGTATGCTTGAGACCAAAAGGAATATTTCCAGAATCAAAGAATAATTGAACAAAATCTATGACATCCGAATTTATGGTAATCCAAAAAATCATGATAGGAAAATGCTAACATGTCCTTGCTTTGGAAGCGCACACAATTTTTTTCTATTATAAAAAGGCCTCAGATATTGTCTTCAGTAGGAATGGAGGTAATGGAATCTTTGACAATTGGTGACGAGATGGTTGGTTGGAACAAGCATTCAATAACGTGAGAATTTAAAGCTGGTTAGAGGTTGCATGAATACCTCTAAGATGATCAACAATTTTTTTTGCAAGAGATGATGCATCATTGATTAGGTTTCTCTTCCGGATATTTGAGGCTGACTATCTTACTTCTCGTAAAAATTTTCCCCACGAACAATTTAGTAGAATTTTATTATTTCTATCACCATCAAGATATTTTTACATCCAAAAGAGCTCATCCGCCTCCAATAGTCCATGCAAGTTACTTTTGATATTCGTTAGTTTGTTTGGATTAGAAGATTATTAGAAATGGATTCTAGGGCATTAAGTTAACAAAAATAGGATGTTAAAAATTTGAAATAGGTTTTATTTCACTGAATTCTAGGGCATTGGTTTAACGAAATATGTTGTTACCAAAAAAAAATAAAAATAAACAAAGGAGTTAATGAAATAGATTATATTTCACCGAATGAATATGACCGAATACATCCTAGTTCCTTTTTTTTTTTTTGGTAGTAAATTGACCACACTGCTTATTTTGATCATAACATTGGAATTTCTTGTAGATGTGAATACTGGACAAAATAAACATTGGTAGTATATTCAGGATGTTTGATCCAAGCAGCTTGAAAATGAAATATATTTGCTTAAAAGATGGATATGAAGGAAGAGCAAATAAGAGTAAGGGATTGTGATTTGAACCCAACGAAGGGAGCACCTTAATGAGGGATCATGGACTTATTGAAAGCCGAGATTGGTTCCCTAAGGGGGTGTTTGGTTCGGTAAATCTTTGGGATGACATTCTTTAGAATGATAATTTTTAATTTTTGGTGCTGTTTGGTTCCACTAGATTGACCCTCATAAGTGAGCACCCTACTTCCCATGAATGACCATATTACAAAGGATGTGTTCCAAATCTGAGTTTACCTCAACACTTAAACTCAGATTTGAGTAACCTTTTTACCATCTAATATAAAAGGAGAAAGCGGAAAGAAGTTCCTTACGGAAGCCAATATCTCAACCCGTGAGAAACATGTACTAGCCTCAAGGTAGGGGTGTCAATTCCTAAACCGAACCGGTAAAACCGGCAGGACCAAACCGATAATAACACGGACCGAACCGAACCGAAGCCATATTGGTTCAGTTCGGTTTGGAGTATTGCAATCCCAAAACCAAATCGGACCGCACCGGAAACCGGATGAACCCAAAACCAAACCGAAACCAGCTCAAAACTCGGACCAAAACTGAAACCAAACCGGTAAGAAACCAAAACACTCCAAAATTCATTAAAAAAATCAAAATTTGCATAGTTTTATATACATTTGTATGGAAAGTCGAATCCAAACTGAACTAAAAACCAAAACCAACCCGGTTACAAATCGATTTAAAAAACCGAAGACAAATCGAAACCAAACCTCACCGAAACCAAAACCAAACCAAAACCGGAATTTCCTTATTGGTTCAGTTTCGGTTTCAGCTTTTTCACATTGAAATCGACTCAACCCGGATCAAAACCAAGCCGGACCGACCGAAAGACACCCCTACCTCAAGGCAACCAAACGATTTTTCAAAAAGAAACATAATTCAGAAGAATGTCTATCAAAAGATTGACATTCATATCCGATATATACACCATTTGATTTACCGAACCAAACACCCCCTAACCCTCTATCCAAGTGGTTTCTGATTAATAAAAGTGGCTTTGCCCAAGCGGCCGTAAGATTTGATTTCCTCTATACCATGATGATTCAAAATGGATTTAAGGGATTGGGTAGCAGCAATTTGTTGGGTTTGCTTTTTTGGCCTTTGAACGTGTCTCTATCATCAAATAATTCATTGAAACACCAATGAGAAGGAATGAGATGTCCACAGAATTGAGGAAGGATTTCAGAACATGTGGGCGCAACACATACATGATTAACAATGTGATGTCTTACCAGAAAAAGGCAAAAAGAAAAAATTAACAGAGTGAAGGTTGGGGACCACAAAATAAAAATAAAAAGTAAAAAATCAACATAGGTGAGGGGCTCCTATTTAGGACTTTCAAAAAATATACATTTTAGTTTAAGTATTTTGGATAAACGAAATATTGGTAGGGTAACCGGTAATGTTGATAAGAAATAACTCATTATTTTTATAAAATATTCATCAAAATCTTATGGTTATGTTTGGTATCGTTTCTATTTCATAAATGATGTTTTGTGTCAAAATAAAATATTTCCATTTCTGTATTAAAAAAATTCGTTTTTTACCAAAAGAATGATGTTTGGTAAACCTGTTTCAGAAATGGTTTCACCGAGACTGAGATGAGGGTGAGCGAGGGAATTGAATGATATTTTTTCTTCACGAAAAGTGTTTCTTAGTCCGACTTCACTGAGACAAGGATGAGAGAGACCAGTGATCAGCAATGTTGAGGGAGAGCAGGGATTGAGCTAAAGTTCTTCACAGATTTTTCACCATTCCAGTTCTTTAGGATTTCAAGGAGATAGAGAAGATTTTGGTTCTTTAGAGTTTCAAGGAGACAGATTTTGACATTAGGGAAATTATCGGGGACATCTGATTTTTTTTCCCCCAAGTGGAACGTTTCTCAAATATTGAAACTTGGTTAACTATTTTTTTTTTACATAGTTTATAAAAAAGAAAAAAATAATAAAAAAATGAACCATGGATACCAAACAGAAGATTCTATTTTGTTATCTCTGTAAATCCCCCCCCCAAAAAAAAAGCCATAAACATCTTTTTGAATAACTACCAAACGCAACCATTATTGATTTCCTTTACTTTTGTTATAATATTGGTGAAAACAGTTGTAATTTTACCTCTCTCTATCTCTCTCTTTATTTTTTATTTTTACTTTTTTGATATAACTAACTTCTTTTTTCATTGAGAATAAATTCTATTATTTTATATGAGCTCTGACAATAATTGAAACGTCGATTTAAAATAATTTTTGAAAGATCTTTATTATCCATAATTTAAATAACTTGATGGTTTATTGACAATAAAATGCATCGATATCTATTATGTTTCTATCATTATCAAAATAATAATAATAATAATAATGCTTCTATATTCAATGTAACAATTGTCATGCTAATGCTGATAGGTCTGATTGGGTGTTGATGATTAAGATCTTCCTTTTGGATGATTAGGGCAAGGGTTCTCTAAGCCACTAGGGTTTCTATGTCCTCTCCTATGAAATATTAAATAAGAAAAATTTATACGAAACACTAAGAATGGTAAACTATCATCTCTTTATCTCTCAAACTCATGAAATAATAGCATTGACCTCTTATGGAACTTAATTGTTTTTGACTGGTGCTCCCCAAGAAACCATTCCTCATATTTTATAGAGAAATATTCTACCTATGTGAGTGTGGCCTATGCTAGCGTTTCATTAAGAATTTCTCTATCCTCTTTTATATGAAATGATATCTCTATTCCTTATAAAATAAAAATAAAAATAAACACAAGGGAACACTAAAATGTGGGCCACTCTGGTAAACAGAGAAAAAAATCTCACCCCCATCCCCCTGTGCGTGCGCTCATTGGTTCCACGCTTAAGCAGTGGCCACGCAGCCTGGCATGGGGTAGAATCCGGGGCGGTTGAGAACCATTTCCCGGATAAATGATGCTAGAAACCTTCAAAAGGTGGAAGATATGTTTTAGCCGAGTCGGGAGAGTCTACTTAAACCCTAGCCGCATCACTTCGTTTTGTCCTTCTTCTAGTCTAAAACCCCAGATCCTTCTACCTTCGACGGAGTCAGGGAGACTCTGCTTAAACCCTAGTCGCAGCTTTTTATTTCTCCTTCTATTCTAGAATCCCAAATCCATCTGCCTTCTTCCATTCTGCAGTCCGAGTTTCATAGGTAAATTTTTCTTTGAAACCATAAAATCGACGCTTTTTTGTGTATGTTCTTCATATATGTTATCTCTTTGTTGTTTTTATTTAGTTTGGCTAAGATATCTCTGTTCTTGTACTCACAATTTTATTCCTTGAGCTACCTTTATGATCTGAGCTCATGCTTATTGTAGTTTTTGGCTTCTTCTTCGTGAATTAGATCTTAATGTTAGCCTAGTGGAGCTCCTACAAATTTAATTTTTTCATGGGTAGTTTAGATTGTTCGATCAACTTTTGATGCTTTTGTGGCTTTAATCGAGTGAATCTTCGACATCTGATTATGATTTTATTAGGGTTTCGTTAGAAACCCTGCAACTGATTGTACCTCTGTAATCAATTTGGTAGTGTCTATTGCTTCTTTCTCTAACATGGATATATGTGTGTCATTTTGGTTTTGAAGTGGCTGGACCATAGTATTCGTATGTGTGTAAAAATGTTAGATGATCTGGTAGTTATGGACTTTCCCTATACTGTAAAGCTTTTATTTTGGGTGGTTAATTTTCTCCTTTATGAGAGGTATACATCATTGCATCCCCATTTTTTTGGTTGTTGGGTATATGTTTCTTTGGTTCTGGAAGGGTTAAAGTAAACAAATAAGATCTAAAATATGCTTGGATATGTTTCTCTATGTTTATTATAACATAGGAGTTTGGAAACTGGGTTTATTACTGCACATGTGCATTGTGATTTCATGGTGTAATTATGTCCTTAAAGAGTAGAAAGGCAGAACATGATTATGCTGTGTCAGTTAGTTTGGAATATTCTTTTTTGTCCCCCCCCCCCTCTTTTCTTTTTGGGGGGTGGATATTTCTTCTTCGGCATGGCTTGAATTGGTTTCTGGTTAAGGATAGTAGTGGCTTATGTGAGGAACCATCTCGATACATTGTAAATGCAATAGCTTTTGTCTGTATATTTATGGGTCAGTTTTTGTTTTTCTTCTTCTTTTTCATGCTTGGAGGTTTTAGGAATTCCGGGTATGTTGGTGGCAGTAGGTTATTCTTGTTACATGACCTTAATTCCTTCAAGGCATATTATCGGTGAATATGATAATCTATCACCATTGCTAATATATGTAGAGGATTCTAAGATATTAGTTCCCTGAAAACAAATATTGATTAACATATTGAGGTTGGATGCGATGGTACACACTTGAGCTACCTAGGAAAGTTTCTTGAAAGGCTTTTGTTTGAAGTTGGATTTAAACTTGAAAGATTATACATGTCAATTTATCTGTCTTGCACATTGGATGATGCTGCTGTCTAGGGCCATCTAGCTTTGTAGTACATGCATGAATCTTTAGGTGTTCTTTGAGGATGTTAACATAGTTTTCTTCTTATTACGGCCTTGAGAAGACCAGTTTAAAACTAGTCAGGTTAGTCAAGATGGCGATGTCTAGTAGATTTGGGTCTCTTCTCAGGCAGAGCATGTCACGAACTGTCCCATCAATTGGGCAGCTTCCAGTGACATCTATGATGAGTGCTGTTCGTTTTGCTTCCACAAAGCTCTTCATTGGAGGTATGTATAATAAAGTTGGTGTTCTTTCGTTGAATGTATATTTAATGTAGATCTTGCGGTGAGATATTGATTGCGGTTCATTTTTTGTTCTTAGGTCTTTCTTATGGGACTGATGACCAGTCTCTCAAAGATGCATTTTCCAGCTTTGGTGATGTGACTGAAGGTGAATTATATCTGTATTGGTGTCAGTTGCATGTCAAATAAGTTGAATTGCAGTACAAAAAATAACATATATGCTGGCTAAAATATAACCAGTATCAGTTGCTATATTCTTTTTTTTTTTTTTTTTCTGCTTCTGAATTTGAATAACCACTAGTTTTATGGTGAAATTTAACCTTCTGAGTCAGAAAATTACATCTTGGTGAAGTTAGGATATGAGAGCAGAGATGTATTCATTCTTACTTGGTGTTATAATGCAGCAAGAGTTATTACGGACAGAGACACTGGGAGGTCAAGGGGATTTGGATTTGTCAACTTTACTGATGGTGAATCTGCCAACTCGGCGCTGTCCATGGATGGCCAGGTTTGTATGTGGAAGGAACCGTTAAATTTAGATTTACCTGTACTTTATAATGGAGAGAGAGAGAGAGGGATTTGCCTACCCATCAAAGAAGTGGCTCATTATTCTAAGTGACTATTGTACCAGGAACTAAACGGACGGAACATTCGTGTGAATTTTGCTAACGATAGACCCAGTGCACCGCGTGGCGGCGGTTTTGGCGGTGGCTTTGGTGGTGGTTATGGTGCTGGTGGAGGTGGAGATGGGTATTAAGAGTTTGTCAGGCTGGGTACCATTTTGGTCATTTGATTAGGTTTGGGTTTTTATTTTGGACGGCTGTTTATGCTTCGTTTTTTCAATTGGTTGAACTGTGTAGCGTTTGGATTATACCAAGTCTATAATTGCAAGCTTTGACTCGGTTGTGTCAAATGGTAAAACCTGTTTTTCACTGGGAACACAACACAGTTGGAGGCAGACTTTTTTTTTAATCGTGGCTTTATGCTTCGAGGCTTAAATTGCTTAGTACTTGTATTAATACCTAAACAATGCAATCCTGAGTTAATTAGACAAATGACTTATCAACTTTATATATGCACTGTAGTAGTGTATAAGATCATCTCTAAATGTCAGTACATGTTTTCTTCCTCCTCAAAATTAGTCTTCGGAACCTGGTTCCTGTTGGTTTCTGGACTTTTATTTTTGGATGACCGGCCGACTCTTTTCTAAGGTTGGCGTCCTCGAGAGTTGTGGTTTATTGATTGTTCATAACTATTGTTGTATTTCAGGCAAATAAATTAACTTCTCCAAACCAAGCATTGTCATTAGCTCCCTCTACCACTGCTTGTGGTAGATTGGAAATTGCTTCCACCAGAATTTCCTAACCTTACAGGTATCTTGGTATGGCAAATATTTTTGGTGGAACAAAGGTGGTGTTTCCAGTGACCAATTTGAGATCCTTTGTAGCAGCTAAATGTACATTTTGCAGTGGCCTTTTTTGCTTCAGCTATGGAGGCTGAAGCAACAATTTTTGTTGAGAACCTACCCGGTGGATGATTGCTATCGTTGAATGAGATATTCAATATTGCAGATCTACTATTAACTATTGGTTCCATCGTTCGATATCCAAACACACCAGCCTTTTTTTTTTCAAAGTAAAAGAGGATACCATGTACCACAATAATATTGTCTGAGATTAGTCTTTCTTGAACAAATAAATGTTTCTTGGTAAGGATAAATGATTTCAAGGAGGAAGGGCTGCAAATGCTTAGGTATCAATTTCACTATTTTTTTTTTTTTTTTCATTTTAAGCGATGGAAGATCTCATGCACCACAATAATTTTTCTCAGGAATGGAGGTAATTTTTCTTTTTGGGTAAAAGGAATGGAGGTAATGGAATCATTGAAAATATGTGATGAGATGGTGGGGTTGGAAACAAGCATTGAATAACATCAGGATCTTTAGGCTATGTTTGGTGTCCAAGAGAAGATAAGAAAAGAAAAAAAGGAAAACAGAATCTAGAAAAGAAAAGAAAAGAAAAGAAAAGAAAAGAAAAGAAAAGAAAAGAAAAGAAAAGAGGAGAAAAGAAATGAAATGGTGAGAAAATAAAAAAACTATACATGTTTGGTTACCAAGAGAAGAAAGAAAAGAAAAAAAATTCAAAAAATTTTGAATTTTAGGAGAGAGATGGATACATAGGAAATCATGTGTAATCATTATTTTTTGCCTCATTATATTTTCATATTTTCTTATGTTTTTTGTAAGAAAATTTTTGGGGGAACAAATATATATACTCTTTTTATTTTCTCACCATTTCATTTCTTTTCTTTTCTTTTCTTTTCTTTTCTTTTCTTGGCTAGCAAACATAGCCTTTGTAAATTTTTTGTCTATCAATAATGAGGTATAATTTTCTATTTCTATCACCATCACAAATATAAGCCTCTCTAGATGTTTGCATCCAAAAGTCCTCCATCTCAAGTAGCCAATGCAAGTGATATTCACTAGCTTGTTTGGGCCGGTGGATTATCAGAGATTGATTCTAGGACATTGAGTTGATGAAATAGGTTATGTTTCACCGAATAAGTATGAGTGTATGACTGAATACATATTAATTTGTTCCATTTTTAACTATATTGGTCACATTGCTTATTTTGGTCATAAAATTGGAATATCCTGTAGTTGAAAAATCAGGCTTTGACTTTGGCCGAGTCACCTGAGTCGAATGGAAAAAAAAAAGAAGAAGCAAAACATAGTCAAGAGTTATGTAGAATTGCCCAATATAAAAAATGATCAGACATGGTCTAAAATTAATGAGTCATGTCTTTCTTATGGGATTTACCCTTATTATGTTCACAAATTTTTTTTTTTTTTTCTGATTAAGGTAAATCCTGTCATTTCACATGGACAATAACAATGATTGAAAATAACATAACAATAAGTCATTTTCAAATAAGTTTTGACAATTCTTTGTGATCCTTAATTTAAATAATTTTGAGAAATATAACCAAAAGGCAATCAAAAGAATGTTAGAAATTATATTTCATCACCTTGGTGGCTTGGTTGACAAAAAGATGCATCAATATCTATACTATAAAATTTTCCAAATCCAAAGGTTTGCATAGTAAATTCCATCATTACCCAAAAAAAAAAAAGTTTCTATAATCAAAATTGTCATGTTAATCCTACTTGGTCTGATTGGATGTTTATAGTTAAGATGTTACTTTGGATAATAAGGGCAAGGGTTCTCTAAGTCACAAGGGTTTCTAATCTTTACACTTGAAATATAAAAGGAGAAAAGATTTTTTTAAACCGCTAGGGAGGGTATATTGGCACTCTCTCCCCCCCTCTCTCTCTCTCTCTCTCTCTCATATTTTCACATGAGATAACACCACTAACCTCCTATGTTGTAACTGTTCCCTCACAGGTCTGCTCCCATGTCATTTACTCAAAGAACCATCTCTCATATTTTATGGGAAAATGTTTCCTCCTCCCTCGTATAAAATGTCATCTATTGAAAAAAAAAAATTAGATATAAGACGCAAGAGAACACTAGCATAGGTTATTCTCTCAAATAGAGAATTTATCGTATATTTGATTTATGAAAACCGTATCCGCTTGGGGGAGCATGGTCATTTTGTGCTTGCCTGTGTCTAGGCATAGAGACAGGTAGGGGTGTCAATATCTAAACCGGACCGGACCGAACCGATTAAGCCCGATCCAAACCGAACCAGTGGCTTATCGGGCCGGTTTCGGTTTGTATTTTAAATTGAATCTGGTCTCGGTTCGGTTCGAGTTAGACCATTGGGCCACTGGAAACACCGGAAATGTGCACCAAAACCGGAACCGATCCAAACCGGCCCGAGATAAAACCGGACTTAAAACTCATTAATCTAATTATCTAAGTGGGCCAACACTCAAGTGGGAGAAGCCCAAAGCCCCAAGTGTCCAACCGGACCAACACTAGCCCAAGTGCCCAAGCCCAACATTTATCAACTATTCATCTTCAACCTGTCAAAACCCAAGTGCCCAAGCCCAAGTGCCCAAGCTAATGGCTCCATTCGGTTTAAAAAATTGATCCAAACCGAAATAAACCTGATAAATCCAAACCGGTACAACCCGAACTCAAATCGCACCGAAACCGATACCGGACCAAAACCGATAATTCCTTAATGGGGCGGGTTTCGATTAGTTCCAAAGTCACACCAAAACCAGTGAAACCAGACCGAAACCGCACCAACCCGGATCGTTGACACCCCTAGAGACAGGCAAGGGGACAGGCTGTGCCTGCGCCCAGGCGCAGTGGCCAACCAGCCTGGTATGGGGTAGAAACCGGGCGGTTGAGAACCATTTTCCCGGATAAATAA
>NC_056566.1:2215516-2253188 GCF_013358625.1 Macadamia integrifolia
AAAATAGGATGTTAAAAAATTGAAATAGGTTTTATTTCACTGAATTCTAGGGCATTGATTTAACGAAATATGATGTTACCCGAAAAAAAAAAAAAAGAAGCAAAACATAGTCAAGAGTTATGTAGAATTGCCCAATATAAAAAATGATCAGACATGGTCTAAATTAATGAGTCATGTCTTTCTTATGGGATTTACCCTCATTATGTTCACAATTTTTGTTTTTTTTGTTTTTTTGTTTTTTGATTAGGGTAAATTCTGTCATTTCACATGGACAATAACAACGATTGAAAATAACATAACAATAAGTCGTTTTCAAATAAGTTTTGACAATTCTTTGTGATCCTTAATTTAAATAATTTTGAGAAATATAACCAAAAGGCAATCAAAAGAATGTTAGAAATTATATTTCATCACCTTGGTGGCTTGGTTGATAAAAAGATGCATCAATATCTATACTATAAAATTTTCCAAATCCAAAGGTTTGCATAGTAAATTCCATCATTACCCAAAAAAAAAAAAAGTTTCTATAGTCAAAATTGTCATGTTAATCCTACTTGGTCTGATTGGATGTTTATAGTTTGTTTTTTAGGGTTAAAATTGTATGTTTATAGTTAAGATGTTCCTTTGGATAATAAAGGCAAGGGTTCTCTAAGACACAAGGGTTTCTATTCCTTATCGCATGAAATATTAAAGGAGAAAAGATTTTTTTAAACCGCTAGGGAGGGTATATTGGCTCTCTCTCTCTCTCTCTCTCTCTCTCTCTCATATTTTCACATGAGATAACACCACTAACCTCCTATGTTGTAACTGTTCCCTCACAGGTGTGCTCCCATGTCATTTACTCAAAGAACCATCTCTCATATTTTGTGGGAAAATGTTTCCTCCTCCCTCGTATAAAATGTCATCTATTGAAAAAAAAAATAAATATAAGACACAAGAGAACACTAGCATCGGTTACACTCTCAAATAGAGAATTTATTGCATATTTGATTTATGAAAATCCTATCCACTTGGGTGAGCATGGTCATTTTGTGCTTACCTGTGTCTAGGCATAGAGACAGGCAAGGGGACAGGCTGTGCCTGTGCCCAGGCGCAGTGGCCACGCAGCCTGGTATGGGGTAGAAACGGGCGGTTGAGAATCATTTTCCCGGATAAATAAACCTTCCAAATGCGGAACATATTTTGCAACTGAGTTCGGGGAGACTCTGCTTAAACCCAAAATCTGGTTCGGATAAATAAATCTCTTTCTCCTCTTACTGTTCTAAAACCCAAAATCCCTCTCTCCCTTCAACTTAGTTGGGGAGACTGCTTGAACTATCTCCCTTCTTCCGTTCTGTGGTCCGAGTTTCAGAGGTAAAATTCTCTCAGAAAAACCATACTATCGACGCTTTTTGGTGTATGTTCTTCATATATATATATATATATATATATATATACTTTCTCTGTTGTTTGTATTTAGTTTGAGTTAGATTGCGCTACTTCTATGATTTGAAGTTATATGTATTGTCGTTTTTTGTTTGTTCTTCGTAGTTAGATCTCAATGATAGCCTCTTGGAGCTCCTACAAATTTCATTTTTTCATGGGTAGTTTAGATTGTTTGATCAACTTTTGATGCTTTTGTGGTTTTAATTGAGTGAATCTTTGACATCTGATTATAATTTTATTAGGGTTTCTACCCTTTTAAGGACTGATTGTACCTCTATAATCAATTTGGTAGTGTCTATTGCCCCTTTTTCTGACATGGATGTATGTGTGTCATTTTGATTTTGAAGTGGCTGGACCATAGTATGCGTATGTATGTAATGTAAAAATGTCCATTGGGTGATCTGGTAGTTATGGTCTTTCCCTGTATTGTAACTTCAACAGCCTCCCCTTCCCACTCTCTTTATTTTGGGTGGTCTAATTTGTCCTGTTTGAGAGGTATACATAATGTCATGCATGTCCATTTTTTGTTGGGTTATGTGTTTCTTTAATTCTGAAAGGATTGAAAAAAAAAACCAGAACAAAGTTTTCCTGAGCCGCACCGTGAATCCACCATTTGGATCCGACAGAGGAGACCCTGCGTGTGCTCCCTTCCCTCCCCTCCCCTCCCCTCCCCTCCCCTCAGCGGCCTGGATCCACTCCCATGAATGGGAATTATCCTTGGATATGTTTCTCTAGGTTTATTAATAGGAGTTTGGAAACTGGATTTAATGCTGCAGATGTGCATTGTGATTTCATGGTGTCTTTATTTCCTTAGAATAAAAAGGCAGAACGGGATTCATGCTGTGCCATTGAGTTTGGAATGTTCTTTTTGTTCCCTTCCCCTCGCCCTTCCTTTTATTTTTTATTTTTTGGTGAATCTACTGTTGGGATGTCTAGTTCCTGCTTTGGGATGGTTTCAATTAGTTTCTGGTTAAGGGTAGCAGTAGCTTATGTCAGGAACTTTCTTGAAACATCATAAACCCAGTAGCTTTTCTGTCTACATATTAACGGGTCAAAACTGAGTATTTTTGCTTATCTTCTTGTCCATGCTTGGGGTTTTTAGGAATTCCGGATATGTTGATGGCAGTAGTGGATTCTTGTTACATGACTTTAATTCCTTGAAGACATATTGTCGGTGAATATATTAATCTTTTGAGATGCTATGTAGAGGATTTGAAGATATTATTTCCCTGAAAACCAATTTGGATTAACATAATGAGGTTGGATGTGATGGTAAACACTTTGAGTCACCTGGGAAAGTTTCTTGGAAGGATTTTGTTGGAAGTTGGTATTAAACTTGAGTGATAATACATGTCAATTTATCTGTCTTGCACATTGGATTATGCTGTTCTTGGGCCCTCTAGCTTTGTAGTGCCTGCATGGATCTTTAGGTCTTTGAAGATGTTAAAAAAGTTTTCTTCTTATTACAGAGTTGAGAAGACTAGTTAAAAAAAGTCAAGTTAATCAAGATGGCAATGTCTAGTAGATTTGGGAGTCTTCTCAGGCAGAGCATGTCACAAACTGTTCCATCAACTGGGCAGCTTCCGGTGACATCAATGCTGAATGCTGTTCGGTTTGCTTCCACAAAGCTCTTCATTGAAGGTATATATAATGAAGTTTGTGTTCTTTCGTTGGATTTATATGTAATGTAGATCAATGTGGTGAGATATTGATTGTGGTTCATTTTTGTTCTTAGATCTTTCTATTGCGACTGATGATTAGTCTCTCAAAGATGCATTTTCTCGCTTTGGTGATGTGACCGAAGGTGAATTATCTGTATTGGTGTCAGTTGCATGTCAAATAAGTTGAATTGCAGTGCAAAAAATAACATACATGCTGGCTAAAACATAACCAGTATCAGTTGCTATATTCTTTGTATTTCTTTTTTCTGCTTCTGAATTTGAATAACCAGTAGTTTTATGGTGAAATTTAACTTTCTGAGTTGGTGAAGTTAGGAAATCAAAGCAGAGATGTATTCATTCTTATTGGGTGTTATGATGCAGCAAGAGTGATTGGGAACAGAGACACTGGGAGGTGAAGGGGAATTGGATTTGTCAACTTTACTGATGGTGAATCTGCCAACTCGGCGCTCTTCATGGATGGCGAGGTTTGTATGAGGAAGGAACAGTTAAATTTAGATTTACAATGGAGAGAGTGATTTGCCTACCCATCAAGGAAGTGACTTATTCTAAGTGACTGTTTTACCAGGAACTAAATGGACGGTTCATTCGTGTGAGTTTTGCTGACGATAGACCCAGTGCACCCCGTGGCGGCAGCTTTGGCGGTGGCTTTGGTGGTGGAGCTTATGGTGCTGGTGGAGGGCGTGATGTGTACTAAGAGTTGGTCAGTCTGATGCTTTGTAGTATCGCAACTCTGGTTGCCATTTTGGTCATTTGATAGGTTTGGGTTTTCTTTTGGTCAGCTGTTTGTGCTGCTTTTTTCAATTGGATGAACTGCGTTTGGATTATAACGAGTCTATAATTGCAAGCTTGCAGACCTGTTATTTTAGTTGTATGCAGTGTTATCAATTCGGCCGAATAATTCGTGAATTATTCAGCCGAATCGAATTTTTCCGAATTTTATCAAAAATTCTGACCGAATCTGAAGTAAGTTATTAATTGGGGAATGCTTTTGCTCAGTTGTGTCAAATATAAAACGCGATTTACACGGGGAACACGGTTGGTCACTTATGACGTATCAGCTTATACACTTGTTCTCCAAATATTTGTTAAATAGCCGTAGAATCTTCTTGGGGCACGTGTCCAAATGCTCTTGGCTGTATATTGCTCATTGCTTGTAGCAGCAGATGTATGGACATTGCTACTGCGATTATTGTTAATGATACCTGAAGTCTAATTGATACCTTGATCTGTTAATGCACAGGCTCACTTTCTTGCCTCTCATCTGGTAAGTCATATATAATCGGAAATGTTTTTCTGAGGACTATTCAATGATGTAAAAATCCATCATAAATTTAATCAAGAACATAAATAGAACTATGCTCAAAGCGAGCTATCTGCACAGATATTTGATGCATAATGACCAAGTGGTATTGTCTCTTCAGTCTTAATATGATAAAACATAGCTGCTGAAAGGGCTAGCTTTGACCGTTAGGAGTTGGTATTTGTAGGATCATTATACTGAAATAACTTGGCCAATTCACTAGCTTATAATGAAATAACTTGGCTGATTCACTAACTTGACGACGACTTGTACCGTATTTGAAATTGATCTCCTACGAATATAAAGAAAGGATGAGGTCACCTTTTGACTAATTCCAATGAGTTTTAGACACTCAAATCATTATAGGGAGAAATTTAGACACTCAAACCATCATAGGAGCAAAATAGTCATTTCTCCCGTACAATCATTGGGAGCAATTCCTGACTCAATCCATCTTTCATCCGGAGGATCCTTCGTTTTTATTTTCTGGGGCAGAATCGGAGGATTCTTCCCCAGACAAAATTTCAATGTCTACACACAACAATTATGAACAAGGTCATGTGGATGAGGATGGGCCTTATTTGAGTAGTCAATGTCACTCTCTTAACCCTATGGCTTCTTTTGTATTTGATACGCATAAAACTCATCATTAAACAGGATGCTGACATATGGCAATTGATTACTTACCTTACTAGATATACCTTGGGAAGCAAGCTTGAGATCCGAAATAGATCCAACATTCCTTCTGAGGTAGAATCATAGAAGGACTCAACCTCTCTTAAGAAGGAAGATCAACTTCCCCGAAGGAAAAGGGATATTCTACTCCAGAGAGGGGGACTTTTGGGACACTATTCATCGACCACCTTCAGCTGGAACAAGAGGACGTTTCATAGTAGGACTCTACTGAATCAATGCTATAAAAGAGAAGGAAGAGGCTAAGTAGAGGTAAGTTCATTATTTCGCTTACTACTGCTTTCCTCACTCTCCAACTGTTGCACGGATTCCTAACTTGGGCATCAGAGGATTAATCCCGGAATCTGTTCCGGGCCTCTCACCCTTTGCTTCACTGCACAGGGGTAAATGACCTATCACCAAAGTTTTTTCAGCTGCAATAACATCCATCTTTATGAATTTAGTAGGAAAAAAAAAAAAAAAAAAAAGGAAAGAAAAGGATCCTAAAACATAGGTAAAACACTCTTCTATGGATAGGGATTCTCTCCTGAGCGGTGATCATCCAAGTCAATTCATAGTTACCTGAGTGACCAACACGTGTCCAAGCGATAATTCAATGGCTATGCTTCTACCTACCAGAACAAAGGCACTGAATCGAAAACCGTTGGATCACTGTTTGGACACGTATCGATCTCTCAGGAATCCGTATCCATAAAAGAGTGTCTTTCCCACATTGTAGGATCCTTCTTTGGTTGTTTTTGCAGAGTTCTTTTGAGGCTGCAATATTGCTCTTACTGAAGAAATTGTAACTTGGAGCTCTTTCCCCCTTAAGTTTACTTATTTTCTTCAAACTTGGGTAAGCTTAGTTTACTTTCCCTTTTTAATTCTATCGATTTGGTTTATATATCTTTAAAATTCATATCTCGAGGTTTGTTTCCTATAAAGCTCAAAACAAATATTGGCTGGTAGACATCAGCAACAGTGAAACACTACAATGAGTTATCAAAAAAAAAAAATGCTTAAATGGTCATGGGATCACAAAATCAAACGTGACAGCACATGTGAATAATATGAAGCCTCCATAAGCAATTAATTCTGTTCACGTTAATATGATTCTTATAGGCTGGATGCTTCACTTCATTTGATTCTTACGTGATTTGTTCTAATACTTATTTCAATTTTCTTTAGGTTTGGGAAACTAAAATAGTTAGGTGCTTGAAATAGCCAATCGAAGGTCCTCGAAGGGGGTAATTTTGAGGATATTAAATATCATATCTTGCAATCATAATTTAAAAAAAATCCACTATATAATTTGAAATCCTTTCAAAGTTGTATAATTCATTCTTTCTAATCACGATTTAGAGTTAGGAGATGGGGTGCTTGGAACCCATAAAAAGTTGTGGTTGAAAAGATGCGATAACAAATATGCATCAAGGGAAAAAGTTCCCTACTTAGTTATGTGTTTCTATGCCCAGACATAGGGGGTGGTGAAAAGACCACCTTACCCCCTTGGTTGGATGCTTGTGTGCCTCTTCTGGTTGGTTCCCACATTGGCATAGTGGCAATATGACCAGTTAGCAATCTCAAGCCTATACATTATATAGAATTTTTTTGGTGGAATCATATATTATATAGATTGTGGACACAAATGTTTAAAACCATAGGTGAAAGATCTAAAGCAGTATTTGGCATAATATCTTAAAATGCATTGTTGATCGAAAATGCATTCCCAAAATACATACCAAACATAGCCTTAAGTTTCAAACAATAATGCAAATTAGGGCAAGTTTTGAAGGTATCAATAGGGGAGTCAATTGGACGGTTTGGTTTGGTTTCGGTCTGGTTGAATCGGTTTTGGTCTAAGAATGAGGGAGATCGAAACCAATCCGTTAAGAAACTTTGGTTTTCGATCGGTTTCGGTTTCAATCCAGTTTGGTTTCGGTTTATCTCGATTTTTTAATATCGGGTTAATACCAGTTTATATCGGTTTATTATTGGGCTTGAACCATAATGAAATCTTACATACATATCTTATAGTGACAAGATTTGATGAAAAAAACACTTTAAGTTTATGATTATGATTAAATCATGGTTTATTGTTTTAAGGGAACTAATTTTGAAACTAATGGATAACAAATTACTAAGAAAATAATTAATATTGAAATCACAAACGAGCCCTATTATCCCTAAACATTCATTTAACTATCCAATTAGTTTTGTATAGCGAACAAGGAAATCAATGGAAGCATTATTACAATTTACAAATCAATTTCTCTATTCATAACCTAATATTCAATGATTTGCAACAATTCCCTTTACAATAAAATTTTTTGTCACTAATATTGTGAAAATGGATAGTCAATTTACTAATTTATAATACCATAATCATTTATTTTTTTATCGGTTTCATTCGGTTTAGTTTCAATTTGGTTATTGGTCAGTTCGATTTAGATCGGTTTTCAACCAGTCCCAATTTATTAGTCGGTTTCAATCGATTTTATTGGTTGGGGCTAGGTTTGATGTCCCTAGGTATTAGGTATCAGTTAGTTCATTTGGTAAATTGGTAATCATACCAAAGACCCATGATTGACTCACACCTTTTTTTTTCTGATAAACATAATAAAATTACAACTGGAACATGTAGTTTCCAAATTACAAGATTGACTCACATTTTCACCTTTTCAAATTCTACCCTAGATATATGATTTAGGCTCCAAATTCTTTTCTCATTTTTTTTTTATTCCTAGTTTGGGAGGAAGCTTTAGACTCCATTTTGAAGTCATCCACTAAAACCCATCACTATTATCCATTTCACTACAACTTTTCATACCAAGTGTTTCTATTTTATTTATTTATTATTATTAATTTTTTTAAGATAAATTTATTGAGAAGACTATCCACAAAGTCAATCAATATGCACTAATTTTTTTTTTAAATGCAATAAATTTTGTGAAAGGATAAGGAATCTAGGGAAAAGGCTGGCATGTTACTTTGACGGTACATGTTTTAAACGTGTAGATTTCAAACAAACGGGACCAAAAAAATGGTAGTATACTCGTATAAATTAAGGAATTATTACATGAATACTTGCATCTAATGATCACAACAATTACTACAATATTCAATACTAATGCATATATATCTCATGTCTCATTATAAGTTTTATGACATATAATTGAATATCATCCAACACCAATTCTAAATTCATACACCACACATGTCCAAGTTTTATTGAGCAATGTGGGTTGACTATGATATTGTTCATTGTTGTCAACATAGTCAACACACTCTTGGAGTAATATATGTTCAGTTTGCGTTGGGAGTCGTCACTTTAATGATTTCAGCAAATGTATCAGTTTGCATCTCAATTTCAGGGTCCATACATTGATATTGAGTTGAAGATGATACATGGGAAATATAGGTCATTGAGTTAGCTTCAAGTCAATGAATGAATCAGGTCGATCAGAGTTCAAGAAAGAGAAATATGTTTAATTAAGTAGACATTATGTCCAACACCAATTCTAAATTTATACACCGCACATGTCCAAGTTTTATTGAGCAATGTGGCTCGACTATGATGTTGTTCATTGTTGTCAACATAGTCAATACACTCTTGGAGTAATGTATGTTCAGTTTGAGTTGGGAGTCATCACTTTAGAAACATTTTTTAGCAAATGCATCAGTTTGCATATCAATTTTAAGGTCCATACATTAATATTGAGTTGAAGGTGATACCATGGGAAATATAGACAATTGAGTTAGTTTTAAGTAGGTGAATGAATCAGGTCGAGCAAAGTTCAGGAGAGAGAGATATGGTCAATTAAGTAGACTTTATGTTTAACAAGTTAAGTCTTAAAAAATGCCAAAAACAGGAACGCGTTTTAAACGTATTTAGAATAGGAATGCTTACCATTTGGAGTTTTTCCAATTATTTTTGGGAAGTATACGGGAAAACGTGTTTTAAACGGTAAGAAAAAGAGAACATGTTTAAACGGAGTTTTAAACCCGTTTTTGCTAACAGTGGGTAGGAGGGTTAAAAATTGGTTGTTTTGATGACAATTAGGGGTATTTCTATCTAATCTAGGTTGATAAGCACTGATTCAAATTGAAAATGAATTGGTATCGGCTCTATCCAATCCCAAGACCGATTTCAATCTCTTGAACTCCATGCTTGGATGCTCCGCCTATCTCTCTCTCTCTCTCTCCTTTGAAAATGACCCCATGCTCTTCACATCCTAACCCCCTATTAGTTAAGCCACTAAGACAAGCGGTGTGCCCAATCCTCTTCCAAAATCTATTCATCGAATAAGGTGAGATCAACTCAAAACCAATCTCTTCAAAGCCACCTCTTAAGTCTTGACCTTCCTATACAAAACTAATACAAGGGAGCTGGGTAGAGAAAGTATTTTAATTTTTCTTTTCATTAAAAAAAATAAAAAACACTATAGAAAGCTATTTTTTGTTTACTGAAGATACCAAATCAAGTAAATGGTGCTGTTGAGTGTTGAGTAATATACCATAGTATGATTGGCCAACAGGAAGTAAACATGTGTCCCAAATCCTATAACCCTAACGTCGCCGAAGTTCGACAAGAAAACGACCAAGAGACCCAGGGACTCGAGCCGAACTCACAGTGTCTTGACTCCCAGGACGAATAGAAAATCAGACAACCAAATGATTAGCCAATCAGATGTGCAGGTAGGTTATCGATCATGAATCCATAATACAATGTTTGGCTACAAGGGACGAACAAAGGACCTGGCAAGTAGACGACCAAACGACCAGACCAATAGGGGTTAAAATCATTTGTAATTCCAATCTGGTATAATTCCGTGAAATACCACCTTCAGGGGGTGACACATGTATTGATACCAATGCAATGGTCCAGATCTGGTACAACTAATAAAACCTTAAATCAATGAAGAGTCATTTAAATCAGATCTGGACCATTGCATTGGTATCAATACACGTGTCACCCCCTGAAGGTGGTATTTCACGGAATTGTACCAGATCCGAATTGCAGATGATTTTTTTCCGACCAATAGACTCCTAACTGATCAGATCACCCTACGCTAGACAATAAACTTCTCACCCTTGGCCTACGTGTCACCAATATCTAGTTGTGTCACCTGTCACCAGCTTTATACTTGGCTTCGAAGCTAACAAACTTAACCACGGTTAGGCGGTTAACACACCCAGGATCAACCATAGTAGAGTCAAGCATTACAACTCCAATTACTTAACTTGAGGATAATCATTGGTTAACGATAGGATCTGGGAGTAGTCGGGAGGAGATCGGCCACCTCAGCACAAATAAGGACAGAATAAATCACGTTTGGATAGGGCTAGGAGACAGAGAAAGGGGACTCGATTAGTTACCTTACTATATATACCTTGGGAAGCAAGCTTGAGATCTGAGATAGATCAGAATCATAGAAGGACTTAATCTCTCTTAAGAAGGAAGGTCAACATCTCCGAAGGAGAAGGGATATTCCGTTTCAAAGGGGACCTTTGGGACATGATTCATCAACCACCCTTAGCTTACCAGAACAAGAGGACATCTCCTAGTAAGACTCTACTGGATCAAAGCTATAAAAGAGAAGGGAGAGGCTAAGTAGACGTAAGTTCATTATTCCGCTTACTACTGCTCTCCTTACTCTCCAACTATTCCACAAATCCATAGTTACCTGAGTGACCAACATATGTCCAAGCGGTAATTCAATGGCTATGCTTCTACCTATCAGAACAGAGGCACCACACCGAAAACCGTTGGATCACTGTTTGGACACGTGCCGATCACTTAAGTAGCTATGGAGAGAATTCGTATCCATAAAAGTGTCTTTTCCACATTCTAGGACCCTTCTTTGATTGTTTTTGCAGAGTTCTTTTGAGGCCGCAATATTGCTCTTACTGAAGAAATTGCAACTTGGAGCTCTTTCCCCCTTAAGTTTACTTATTTTCCTCAAACTTGGGTAAGCTTAGTTTACTTTCCCATTTAATTCTATATATATCTTTAAAATTCATATCTCGAGGTTTGTTTCCTATGAAGCTCAAAACAAATATTGGCTGGTAGAGCATCAGCAACAGTGAAACACTACAATGAGTTATTAAAAAAAAAAAAAACTTAAATGGTCATGGGATCACAAAACCAAACGTGACAGCACATGTGAATAATATGAAGCCTCCATAAGCAATTAATACTGTTCACATTAATATGATTCTTATAGGCTGGATGCTTCACTGTGTTTGGACTTCGGAGTGAAATGATTTTATTAATTTGATTCTTACCTGATTTGTTCTGATACTTATTTTATTTGTCTTTTAGGTTTGGGAAACTAAAATAGTTTGATGCTTGAAGTAGCCAATCGAAGGCATGAAAACATCCTCTGCCGATGCGGCAGTGCAGCGAGCATCTGATAGTCGGAATGACATTAGGATATGTGCAGATGTTGTCTTGGTCATCCGATGCTCGCCGCACTGCCGCACCCGCGACAGACAATCATCACCTCAAAGGGGGTAATTTTGAGGATATTAAATATCATATCAAATGCAATCATAGTTTTAAAAAGTCCACTCTATAATTTCAAATCCTTTCAAAGTTGTATAATTCACTCTTTCTAATCACGATTTAGAGTAAGGAGATGGGTGCTTGGAACCCGTAAAAAGTTGTGGCCGATAAGATGAGATAACAAATATATATCAAGAGAAAAAGTTTCCTACTTGGTTACATGTCTCTATGCCTAGACATAGGGAGTGGTGAAAGACCACCCTACCGCATTGGTTGGATGCTTGTGAGCCTCTTCTGGTTAATTCCTGCATTGGCGTAGTGGCCACGTGACTAGGTAGCAATCTCAAGCCCATACATTAAATAGATTTTTTATTTTTTATTTTTATTTTTATGGAATCAGATATTATATAGAGTGTGGACACAAATGTTTAAAACCATGGGTGAAGGATCTAAAACAGTATTTGACACAATATCTTGAAATGCATTGTTGACCGAAAATGCATTCCCAAAATACATATCAAACATAACCTTAAGTTTCAAACAATAATGCAAATTAGGGCAATTTTGTAAGGTACCAATTAGCTCAGGTGGCAAATTGGTAGCCATACCAACGACCCATGATTGACTCACACATTTTTTTACTTTTTGATGAACATAATAAAATTACAAGTGGAATTCGTAATTGCCAAATTACAAGATTGACTTGCATTTTCACCCTTTAAAATTCTACCCTAGAGATATGATTTAGGCTCCAAATTCTTTTCTCATCCTTTTTCTTTTTCTAGTTTGGGAGGAAGCTTTAGACTCCATTTTGAAGTCATCCACTAAAACCCATCACTATTATCCATTTCACTACAACTTTTCATACTCAAGGGTTTCTTTTCATTTTTTTGTTTTTTAAGACTACCCACAAAGTCAGTCAATATGCACTATTTTTTTTTTGGGTTAAATGCACTAAATTTCTTGAAAGGATATAGAATCTAGAGAAAAGGCTGGCATGTTTGAGGAGTGGGGTCGGTCTGAATTGGTTGTCATCTGCAGTATCATGGAGTGTAGAGTCTCTATGCAGTACAAAGTCCTTATGAATATACAACTTCGATCACCTAATAGAAGCTTCCATTGATTCAACAATGGTCTCTTACCGACCTCTCACTCATAAATAAAAGAAAAAGCTAAGCTCTCTTCTTCACAATCTCTTCCTACTTCCCTTTGCCACCGCAAAAGCAAAACCAACTCATAACACCATAATAAGAGACCAAAAAGAGAAAAAATAAAAAAAAATAAAGCATCAGCAAAAAGAAAAGCTGTCTATCATATGAAGAAGGATCACGATGTCATCATCACCCATACTGTTTTATACAATAACACTATAACACTATATTAGCAAGAGAAATGACCAATACTCAATAAGGTATTGTATTTGGCTTCTGGACTATTAATGATACTATCTACTAGTGTCTCCTAATACCCTCATTAATTGGGTATATATATATATATATATATATTTGTTTTTGTAAAAAGAAATTTATTCATTTGAACGTGGCAAACTCATAGTTTTCAGGATACATGATTTTGTCAATCACGTAGTAGAATTGGGTTGAATTGATAACCGATAAAGTCTTCCTAGTTAGGGGAATCTACTATTCGATTTATCATCTGTGCATCTGCAATTTGAATGGAGACTGTGATGGCGGATTGCTACGCTAGTCTCCTCGAAAATTAATCGAGGTGCGCATAAACTAACCGAAGACCCTGGTTAACAAAAAGAAAGAAAAAAAGAAAAGAAAAGAGGGAGTCTTCTATTGTAGCCCTAGGAAAAATTTTCAAATGTGCCGTTTGGGTTGCATTAATGACTGGTGTCCATATTTTTTGTGCAAAAATAAAATCATTTCTAGCACACTGCACACTATAGGTACCATGCAATATAGCCACAAAAGCCAGCTTTCTCTCGATTGATCTTCTTTCTACATCATTGAATCCACAACTGAATTGAAATATCGCTTGTTTTTCATATTCTTTGGTGGCAATGACAATAGATATTTGCGTACGTATATCACAAAGATGGTTTATAAAATGATTTGAGTTTCTTGACCGGTTGTATACCTTATGCTAACGTTTCTTTGTGTTTATATATATCTCCTACATAACCCGACAACATTCTTTATCCCATAAATATAACTAGGCCAAAAACTAAAATAGAGATTCTCTCTCTCTCTCTCTCTTAATTTTATTAAAAATCTTAAGGAAACTTAGAGGCCATTAATATACGACGTGACAATGCCTATTGAGGTCCTAGCTTTGTGCCTGCATGGGATTCAAGCATCCAATTAGGGCAAGTTTTGAAGCCACCAGTTAGCACAGCTAGTAAATTGGTAGTCTTTGGTAGCAAAGACCTTATGATTGACTCCTACCAAGCTTCACGATTCAAAATCTTACCTTAGGGATATGCGAAAAAAATCCTCTGCTGCGGGTGCTGTCAGGATCCGATGGCTGGCACCGCATTAGGGAGTGTGCCGATGTCGTTTGGACCGTTGGATCCTCACCACACGGCCGCACCCACGGCAGAGGATGAAAGTCCAGGGATATGATATTGGCTTCAACTCTCTTTTCTTCTCTCTTTTGCGTGAAAACTTTAGACTCCATTTCGAAGTCATCCACAAAACCTTATTAAAGGATCCAATGATCATTTCACTGCCATTAAAGGATCCTATGATGCATGATTATATTCATAATTATTGGATGAGATATGGAAAATCTACAATGCATGATCGTACACAAAATCTCTCCCTCATCCCTTCCTTTTAAAGTTAAACTTATGGAGAAGATTTGTATATTTTCAAAAATCGAATCAATATGCATTAAATTTCTTGCGAGGAAATAAAATCCATTCATCCAATAAAGTGAGATCAATTCAAAACCCATCTCATCAAAGCCACATGTTTGTGTCTTAAAATCTTTGGAATTCATCAATGATAATACATAGGTTGTTGACCTAACAAAACCAATACAAGGGACCTATGGAGAGAAAATCATTTTCATTTTTAAGGGGACAATCTTGCAAGCAAAGCACATTGTGTCTATTCTTTTACTTCAATACCAAATCAAGTAATTAGTGGTATGTACTGTGGAGTGTAGACTCTCTTTTGGTGCTATAAAGTCGTTGATGAGAATCTTTTCATTCACCTAAATAGAACTTCCCATTGATTCGACAATGGTTTCTTACCCACCTCACTCATATATAAAGTAAGGGAGAGAGATATGCACACTGTCTGTATGCGATAAGCTAGTGATCGGAACAAAAATTGGACTAGGAAAATAAAATCTTAAGGAAACAGCCAGGTTCCAACAACCAGGAAAATAGAATCTCAAGAGCAAAGATGAAAAATCTCAACATTCAAAATTCCTTTTTCCTTGGTTGCTACCTTAGATAGCAGGAACTTAGCTGCTCCCATGCCAAGTTTCTTTCCAATCTCAAGGATCTGGGAAGGATATCATGTGAAAGAGGCAAAAAATCATCTCACAAGAGAGAAGAAAGAGATAGACACAATGGACAATAACTTACATTACATTGGCAAAAAATCCTTCAGAAGAAAGAGATAACATAATGAGCGCTCTTCTGACTTCCGATACACAAGATACTGTCTAAGCCCTAGCTATTTCCTAAAATAGAAAAGGTGAACTCTCTTCTTCACAATTTTTTTTTTTTTTTTTGGATAAACCGTTTTCAATCCATCCGTGGTTGCCCAAATGGTTAATTAGGACGACTTAGAGATTATGCGAATAAGTGCACAGTCCACGTTCAATTCCCATTAATCAAGATAAAAAAAATAAAATAAAAAATAACCATAATAATAAAAATAAAAATAAGCATAGCAAGAGAATAAATAATAATAAGAGATTAAAAACCGACCCAAAGATAAAATCACCAACAAAAAGAAAAGCTATCAATCATATGAAAAAGAAGAAGGATCACGATCTCATATCACCCATTCTTTCTTGTACATTCAGTTTTTGATTCCAATGGGACGGTCAACCTGCTGCTCCCGTTCCGGCAGAGGCGACCCCACTTGGATGTACACACAGTTTCTGTCTCTATTTATACATTTATTACAGCTTTTTTGAACAAAAACAGAGTATAATGATTTAATCTAATAATAACAATCACTTTTAAAATAGATAAATTAAAAATAAAAATAAAAATTCCCATTTTTGCTTCTTCATTCATATTCCTTCTTACGAAGATGAAGCATCGTCTTCCTTTTTTACCCTCGAGTGAATCCCATAATACCCAACATACCACTTCACGAACTTCCTCAACCCGGTGCCTAAATCAGTAGTAGGCTTATACCCGAAATCCCTATACGCCAGGCTCACGTTAGCATGCGTGAACGGCACGTCCCCATTCCTAGGCATCCTCACCTCATTCTTCTTAGCCTTCACGTTCAACAAACCTTCCAGTATCGTCACAAGCCTTCCCACCGTCACCGGAGACGTGTTACCCAAATTGTAAATCCTCAGCTGCGCTGCCCCTTTCTTCTTCCCACCACTCCCCGTACTCTTCTCCGCCGTATCCAACGCGCCTAAGCAACCCTTCACGACGTCGTCGATATACGTGAAATCACGCGCCACCTCCTTATCGTCGGCTGTCTTGTAGACCGTTATATGCTTCCCTTGTAATATGTCTTTGGTGAAGAAGAAGTAGGCCATATCGGGTCTGCCCCAGGGTCCGTAAACCGTGAAGAACCGTAGACCCGTGATGGATAACCCGTAGATGTGGTTGTATGTGTGAGCAATCTCTTCGCCGGCTTTCTTGGTGGCCGCGTAGAGACTCGCCGGTTGGTCTGTTCTATGGGACTCTGAGAATGGATTCTGTGTGTTGAGACCGTAGACGGAGCTGGATGAGGCCCACACAATTGACGGCTGTGGATTAGCAGATTTGGAGATCTCGAGCAGATTCACGAACCCGGCTATGTTAGAGTTCACGTACGATTGGGGGTTCTTCATAGCGTACCGTACACCTGCTTGGGCTGCTAAGTGAAGGATGTGGGTGAAGGGAACGACATCGAAGAGCTTGGAGAGCAATTGGGCATCGTTGAGATCTCCATCGACGATGAAGATTTGGTGCTTGGAGAGCAGAGCTTGACGGGCTCGTTTCAGTGATGGATCGTAATAGGAATTGAAGTTGTCGAGGCCGAGAACACCATCCCCACGTTTCTTCAATGCGAGGGAGCAGTGGGTACCGACGAAACCGCCGGCACCGGTGACGAGTACAGAGAACCCATTGGGTCTGCGAGGGGTGGAGGAGTGGCGGACTTGCTTCTCCCAGGCGGGGCCGCCCGTGTTACCACCACCATAGAAGGCGTTGGTGAGGAAGTTCTGGTGGAGATGAACACGGTGACCGGAGGGATTATCGGAAATAGGAGGGTAATTGAGGGTGAAGAAGAAGATGAGAATGAGAGCTACGAAAAGGGTTGCACGGAAAAGGAGTTTGGATGAAGCAGCTAAGAGCTTTGTGTGGCTTATGGGGCGGAGGTAGCTGTTGTACCTCTCGAGCTTCGTGCTCTTGATGGTGTCTGATGGAGAACCCATCAACATTCGATGATCGATCATTATAGATAGATAGGATTTGAATACAAAAGACAAATTGGGGGACTCAATTCAGATCTCAGAGCTCTCTGTGGGTTTCTTTGTTTGAGCCCTGAAATGAAGAGGCTCAGGATTCATACATATAAAGGAAGAGAGAGAGAGAGAGAGAGAAAGCGAGGTTCGTGTTCGTTGTAGTACACTGTCATTCTCTTACTGTCTGCTTTTTCTTACTCATTTTAACTGTGGGTTTTACAAATTAAAAGTTACAGTTGTCAATGATCGGGCGGGTCGGATCGGTTTGGTATTTTTTTTTTAAATCATTAAATATATATATATTCTGTACCGACAAAATAATTAAATGTATTTACCTTGTTAACCATTCGTTAAAGGGAAGGAAGCATTTTTTGTGGTATTGATTACAGGGTTATTTTCGTCCAATCAATACATATATATATATATATATATATTTTTTTTTTTTTCTTTAAAAGTCAAGATGTTACCACTCCCTATGAACTAGATTCTGTCAAAACCTTGGATTCTATTTGGGGTCATACCGGATCGGTCGGGTCAAATAAGTAAAGAATTGAGTAAGAGATAAATCCAAAGAAAAAGAGGGAAACCCCACCATCAAGAACAAAGAAAAAAACAAACCGTACAATAGTAATCACGCGGTTTTCACAGAGGTTCACCGCTTTCCCGTCTCAATAAGAATGTGACGGGATGGGATGGGATGGGATGGTAAGGTAGGGATGAGGATAAGGAGATAAGCCATGAAGCCATGATGTGGGACCGGCCGGGAGAGTGATGGGACCCACAAAGACTTCATTTTCAGTCAGTCATTGAGTCACGAAAGGCGGAGGAATTAGTCAAAGAAAGTGGGAAGGTTCTTTCTTTTGTGTTTTTTTACTGTTACATTGCATTCTACCTCCACTACTACTGAGTGCTGAGCAAGTGAGGGAGTGACCACTTCGTAACTACAACTCACATGGGCATCAAAGAGCTGTACAAATCTATTAAACTATGTATGTATACGCGTTTTGCGCTCGTGTGGAAATGGTCGGTGCATCCATTCAATTACCCCAGTTGTGTTCTCATATCAAGCTAATGGATGCAATTGAAGGAGTATCTCGTAATTCCCACCAAAAAAAAAAAAATCTCACATAGTTATAATGGAGAAAGAACGTTTGAGCGATTGTGTCCCATTGCAATGCATATATCATTTTCCGTTCTCTCTCTCACTCTCTCTCTTAATTTTTAGATAAGTTCAAATGTTAATCCTGTTATAAGTTATATGTTTGGTGGGCTTAGATTATCAATCTAAGATGTAAGTGTTATACCAGACTAACTTCCTATTGGATAAGTCAACTGATCTGACTTTATACGTTTGAGTAACTCATGAGTTCTTAGTGTTAATGATAATTATTAGAGTCAACATCTGATCCTGTGTACTTAATGCGAGAGTTGAAGTACAAGGTGAGAATCAAGGGTTCAAATTTGGCCTTGTTTGCTCAAACCCATTTTAAACTTGAATAGGGTTTGAGCTAAGATTTCTGGCCCTGAGAATGGGGTCAAAGCTAGAAATATTTGGCCCTGAGTCAAGGTTGGGCTTGATCAGGGTTGAGGCCTTGGCCTATGCTCTGCCTACCTAGCTCAATCCTGATTTTGACTGTCATTTTTATATAGTATAGAAACCTTACGTACTCGGTTGGGTGCTTCCCCACTACAAAGGTACTTTGGCTCTCCTTTTTCTTTTGAAGTCTTCACTCTTTACCTATTTATTACTCAATAGATACTTACTTCAATGATCAAGCACATGTTAGATCACTTATCACTCTCACTCCATTTTAGCTTAATGAATTTTTGATAGATATTGTAAGACTAATCAGGGCAGGCCCTGAGGATGAGTCAATGTTGGATTTTTCTAGCCTTGAATTAGGATTGGACCAGACCTGAGCCTAGCAAAGGGAACTTAGGGTTGAGCTGGGGTTTCCAAAAGCCTAACCCAACACGACCCTATTGCAACCCTAGTCAGAACTATCATAGAATAAAATTTTGTTAATGTTGACACAAAAAGTGTCTATATTATGTGCCTAATGAGGCCCAAATTTGGGATGTAGGTACTACATTCAGGCATTTAACTTGATGTGTTACATCAATTCTAGAGCTTTTCACACAATAGTCTCATTGTTAACAAATATTATCTAAAGAAAAAGAGAAGCCTGCCCGCTAACATAGCTTTATGTCTAGGTGAGTGCAAAAAAACCACATTATCCATCCAAATGCTTCAGTGTGGCCTTTCATTAGCCAGTATGCTAATATAGTGACTGCATAAGTGGATAAGGTTTTCTTACCCTAATCCAAATTTACATTATCTTGGATTACTCTAACTTGGTTCATAAGACACCAAAGGTTTCAGTTATGGTTTGTACAGTAGCATATTAGCCAGTTACTTCAAAAAATGACTACACACTGCAGGTTACATGTACAGAAAGAAAAGAATGGCAATTCAGACTTTAGAGGACGATCTTATCTTATTATGGGAATGAAAGGAAGGAGAGCATGTAGCAGAAGGCCAAAGGAAAAGGGTTGTAGATAACTCTCAAATTCAGTGTTCAATCATAGGGTTGGACCCTATAAAAGATCTGTGAAGAGTGTCGGCAGCTTCACTTTCCTGATACAGTTCTGTTATTTTATATAGAGCCACGGCTTCCACTCATTGTGCTGAAGAATGGTCATTTTAGGAATACTATTCAAATTGTGATTGGATTCTTCAGATTTCTTCCTTCTCAGTTAGGTTAATGAAGGATGGACCCACCAAAATGAAACAAAATTCTTTTGGGCCTATCTCCTTTTTCATGAATTAAAGATTTTGATCCAACTACTAGTGTCCAACTCATATACGGTGGTGGAGCCCATCCATTCAAGCATACTTATTCTGAACTCTAGAGAGAGAGAGAGAGAGAGAGAGAGAGAGAGAGAGCGAGAGAGGTTTCTAGTAAGCATCTTAAACTTTTTCTTTGGTAACACTTTCTCACATGGACAAATAAGGTAATGGGAAAGAGGTCTGGATGTCCTGTCTCTTTACAATTACAGCAAAATTTTAGTTAGGGGAAATGATTGCTGTCTGGTTCGCGTGGCCCCATTATTAGCATGAGACTAATGAGAACGATAATGGAATGAGACCCCTCTATGGTGTGATGTAGGTGGCAGTGCATATCAAACGGTTAGAGATCTCAAATGGTCTGCATTCTTCCTCCATCTACCATTCCCGACAATCTATTTTCGGTATGTTTGTAACTTCATCCACAATTATTTACAATTAATCTTATTTTTCTTTATTGAGTCTCTTGGATTTTACCATATCTTGAATTGAAATCCAACTTTGAAGGTTAATTAATTCTCTTTTGTTTTTTTCTCCTTATTATTATCTAGAAAAAAAGTTGCGTGTATATCGCTACTCTTTTAAAGTTAAGTTAGCGAGTCAACCAATGAGTGCTGGGATGGGAGGGGCATAGAAAATGATTCCAAAGAGGAGGGAAAAGTGAATGGCACAGCCGCACAGCACACTTTGAGAGAGAGAGAGAGAGAGAGGTTATCACGTTGAATGAGACATGATAAAAAGGTAGAGCCGAGCACATGCAGAACATCCATCACCATTCACTCAGCCACCACCTTTTTCAATCACATTCCCAAAGTGATTTGACAGTGTTCCCTTAGACCTGTCTAGTGAGACTCTGTCGGTGGTGGGTTTCCATGCATCTTCCTCAGTGGGTCCCACACCATCGCTATATAATTCCTGAGATAGGATAATCTCAGACATCCATTAGGTGGACCCAGAGTTTGACTGTTTGGTTGGTATTGAAATGATGCAATGAAACCGTGTAGTACGGAATACGGAGGGAATCCGAATTATGTACTTAATACGTAAACGTAGGTCCAATGGTCCAACTGTCCACCACTCTCCACTCTCCACTCTCAACTCTCCAAGTGGGTGGGTAGGTTGGTGAGATCTTCTCAGCCCACAATCCACAGCCCACAGCCCACAATTATTGACAAAGACTAAGAGGGTATAGCCGTGGGTTACGGCCTTCCGGGTGCTAGTTGGGCCCTACTAACATGTCTAACCAAGAGAGAGAGAGAGAGAGAGAGAGAGAGAGAGAGAGAGATTTGGGGTTGGACTGTTGGAGTGATGGAGCTTTGACTATAAAGTGGGCCCCATTCCCTGTCTCCGTTTTCTGGTCTTGGACTACTTGAGTTACATACAAGAGTCGGTGAGATCCGGCGGTGATGCCCTAAATACAATTTGTTAAATCAAATTTATGATTAATTATTTTTTTAATCTGATTTAGTGGGCTGAGCTGAAAAACCCTAGTGGCACATCGAAGGGTCCTTTTGGTCAACTCATATTTGAAATTCCATTGGTTTAAATACCCTTTCTAATTAATTGAGTTATCCACTTATCCCTAGAATGGATTGTGAAAGTAGCTTGCTCATACATTAGCTAATTTTACCACCATCGGTGATTTAAAAATTCACTTTCAGAGATATTAATCATGCATTGCTATTTTTTTTTTAATCTAGCTTTAAATTTTGACTTAAGGGATTGGAGAATCATGCTCCAATAGTGCATGATTGATATCGATCTTCACTAAGTTGATATAATTATATTACGAGAGAAGGATCATTGTGCGGCTACATGTAGTGCCTTCTCACATGGACGATGAAATGACTAACCCCCTCCCTTGATTTATGCAATGGCACCTCCTTTTGAAGTGTAATTGACTATATAGAGAAAAGCGACTTCATGAATATCCATTTTAGCATAATTATTTGATAAAAACTAAATGTCCTTAGTTTCAAAATAATTAGGTTTAACTTTCAGGAGAAGAAAAATAACCTACTCTATAGCCTTTTTGATAGAGAAATAACATCTAGATGTCCTTTATTGTGAAAATAATTAATTAGAACTTTATAAAATAGCAAATATTAAATTATCACTTGCACGATGCTGGATGTTAGGGGTGTTTAGAATAAGAGTTATTTACTCTTGCAGTTTGTGCCTGCCTTATCGCTAGTAGGCCTTGGACTTGTGATCTCGATATCAAACTCCCACCCCATACCATACAAGTAGTGCATGGTAGCCATTGTCACTCATCTCTCCCCAAGCCCCACTCCCTTATTCCCTCAATGGTCCGACTACATCGGGACGAGGATGAGATGATGACAACTATATATGTAGGTGATTACTTGGTTTCTCTTTAATTAAGCTCTTAATTATTCTCCTAACTAGGTTTAAACAACTTTCTTTTTTTTCTTTCTTCATATGGCAAGTTGATGTCCTAAACATGCGTAACAAATTTTATTGAAAAAAAAAAACGAACCACTAAGAACAAAAGGGAGGGACGTTTCAACAAACTACTGGGACCCCAATATAAAAACGAACTTCTCAAATCTCATATGAAGACTAATCCAAAAAAAAAATTCAAGTCATGCTCTCTCTCTCATGGTAACTTAAAATGTTAGAGAGAGAGAGAGAGAGAGAGAGAGATGACATTTTGGAATGAATGAAGGGAAAGGTGACAGGAATGTTAGGCAATTGTTCTTCCATCAAGAATCAAGACAGGATGAGGAAGGCCATGTGAGAAGATTCCCTAGCTAAGTAGCTTGTGAGAGAGAATCTTATATTACTTGGGAAGCATACGCGTGTTTCGCAACGTGTACAGCTTCCCCCATTTATTTTGAAGGGGAAACTATTTGCAATTAATGAACCTAAATATCTTTAACAATTAGATGCATGCGAGGGGGACATACTACCCCACGGCCCGGCCCCACGGAGAGAGATAGAGGCCAGATCCGGTTTGAAGAATCGCTTTGGTCTAATTTTGGTTTTGTTCATAGTTTGTTTTTTTGGGTTAACGATGGGTATTCAGGCTTTTGGCTTGAACTTAGGACGTCTGAGTTTACAACTCGTACTAAGTTTGTTGCTCATCAACTGCGCTACCCCCTTGGGTTAGATATTTCCATTCAAATAGGTAAGAACTTGTTCACAGCTTCATTAAGGGATTTTTCAGTAAAATTCACATCTACCATGATCTGAATTTTTTAAACTGAAAATTTATGGGAGAAAGAACATTCTTCGATAATGTTGCATACGTGATACGCCTAAACACATGGGGAGGTGAGAATCTGAATTTTGTTATAAATTCTCGTTTCTATTGATGGAAGTCCAAAATACCCTTTCTTGATTGAATTAAAGGGCCAGATCCTATGATTGAATAGATTCTCTCTTCCCCATTGATGAAACAAAAGTCAATACTTAAAAAGTCAGAAATGAAAAAGTCACCCCACCTGTTGCGTGTGCCTAGACACAAGCGGGATGAAAAGACTACGCTACCCCCCATGCAATGATGGTGTATCCACATAGACTTTCCGTTGATCTGCCTATTAATACAATGACCATGCAAACAGATAGGATTTTTTACCTAAAATAACTTGATCTAGAGAAAATCATAGAGAACTGTTGGCATTTTGCTCCTCGATTTGAGCATCTTTCCTTTCATCATATTTTGTGCGAGGAAAATTCTGTTGTGTACAAACTAGCTTCGCATAGTATCCTTTCTCAATGCCAGGGTTTTTGGGCCTCTTTTCCCCTTTTTTTTATTTCGTGTCTCTTGTTTTTAGATTACTGTAGATCTGTTTATCTTCGATGTAGCAGATAAATTAACTAGTATAAAAAAAAAAGACAAGTGGAATATGATGATGATGATGTCGCCTTCCTTGTCTCAAACTTCATGTCGGAAGCTCTGATGTGGATAGACTGCCAACTCCTTTCATTCTCGACATGTCACCTTTCCACTGAAGGATGACTGCTCTAACTGTCCAAATCTAGAATTAATGCACTTCTTGAGGTCACAAAAAGGTGCATAATCCATTTTCAATTATTTCTCATTTCCAAGTAAGAATATTGGATTAGATTTTACTAGTGATAGAGGTAAATAAGTAAGTTAATTCACAACTAATACCAAATGAAAGACCCATGGTTAGATCTAGACAAAGGCAAACGAGTAATCCTTATCCCATCATCTTGAAATTCGACAAGAGATGGGGGGCGGTGAGATTTGTTGGGCTTGGGGAAGTGAAGGTGGTGGTGGTGGTGGTGATGGTGGAATAGGAAGTAGAGGATAAGGAGGTAGCCACAGAGGTGGTGGTGGAGGGGAGGTTAAGACAGAGGTTGGACACGCCATTAGTTTTCTATAGCTAGCAACTTAGCCAATGATAGGCTTGAGATGAAAGGGGCAAATGGATTTTTCCAAAGGGGGAAGAGAGTTAGACACAATGCTAGGCTTAATGCTAGCATATCAAGCCATTTTTTTTTAAATAGAAAATCAGTTGTACTTTTACTTTGTGTAAGGATATGGGTTCAGATCCATCTCAAACACTTGAGAATGAGAAGACCAGGTCTTACGGATGAGAACAAAACCGTTACACAGGTTGAACATCGTGGACTCTATAGACTTTATCCGAATGAATTGGTTGAAAGCCGTTGGATTCTATCCTCCTGTATTAGTTGAAGTGCACAGGACTATCCCTTGTAACAAATCTTATCATGTAAATATTATAACTATAATAAACAATCACAAGGAATAACGTGGGGTTCATAAATAACTGTCAAGGCCTATTAAATTTTACACTTGGTATACTAAGTATAATGTAAAATCAATTGTACTTTAGTTAGAGCCAAGAATTGACTATTGCTTATCTTATCGATTGATGTTTATTGTTGAATACTTTAACTTGAATATAGAGTGGAAAACTCTTCCGAGACCTTGTTGATCCTATCTTTTTGTGGCAACTAGTCTTTGGAAGAAGGCATAGCATATCTTAGGTCATCTTAGAATCAGCAAACGATCAGGCCAGCTTGACTTCATGATTCATCCGCTTTGCATTTCTGGTTTTCGGAGGGATAGGAAAGGGCCAAGGCATTCAACTTACCTAACCCCGACTAGTGAAAGGCGCTTCAGGAAGTAGCCGGATCCAGATTGCTTATCACTCACCTCTTAAGGCGCCTTACCCTTGGCTGTAGATAGAGAAAACACCTACAGAGAGGCTATGGAGAGACTGGTAATAGCATCCCTATCTTTTCTGCATATCGAAGTAAGGTATCTCAATAAAGATAGAACCCAGAATACATTGTCTCAAATCAAACCTTATTCCAGTTTTACCACTAGCTTGACCAGAGAGTTACATTAATACCCTCTTATTTGGGTTGAAGTGCTTCATTTCATTTCTTGGCTCCTCACTTGATCATTGTTGGACTCATACTTGAAGCAGAGAAAATCTTAATTTACAAAATCAACTGATCTGATGCGGTAATAAAATGGATCAAAACTGCATTTCCAAACATTCTAATAGTAGAATGAAACATTGGTGGTGCAAAACGGAGAAAAAGATTGAGGTAGGCAAGTTGTTGTCTTGGTTGGAGTGATATTGTGATACGTATTCAAATTTGGTGGACACAAAATAGGAATACAAGAGAGAAAATAGGAGAGAAGGAATAAGATGGGATTGCCTTAGCGTAATTGGAAGGAGCCAACCTCAATTTCTTAAGAGAAATTTTAGGGATTAAACTTCTTGCTTTCTATTCTAATAGCATCCTATTAAATAGGTACATAAGAGAAATTATCCATAACTAATATAACTCCTACTAACACCACAACTCCACGTATGCAGTATAACCGATCACGATGACTCACAACACACACTCCATAAGAACTTACAACTAATCCATATTGACTCAACCACTTAATTCTAACTAACTCAAAATAATAAAATACTATTTTATTTGGGGTGAGTGGTAGCGGAACGTACGTCCTGCGAAGTTATTCTTCCGCTTTTTTAATAATGATCGTACGACCATTCAATGAATGTAAACATAATCACTAGTTACTTGCTCTACCAGTCACACCACATGAGTTCAGTTTCTGGTTTACTGTAAGTAAACCCACCCATCAACAATGGGAAACAATGTGCTTCCTTCTGGGATTCGAGTTTCGGAGATGGAAGTGCTAAAAGTTTCAGAAGTGCTCCCAAGTGCTCAGAAGTTCTCGTCGTCGAAAGAATCTTTGACAATTGCAGGTTTGGGGATACATATCAGACGTGGTTCTGTTTCTCACTATTTTTGAGTGTGAGAATTGGTGGCGAAGTCTCGAATGTGGATGTTGTAAAGGTCAACATCCTTGAAGAAAGCGGGTGAGCCCCTCCTGCAAAATCAGTAGTTTGTACCGGGAATTTGTGCAGTAGCATTGGAATATACACCATAAATGTACTATTTTGAGATCTTGCCCATCACCTGAAACTCATTCATCAATTGCGAATGGAGATGGTGAATGGCCCAAAAATTTCCCACAGCGTCTCTGGCCACCCTCGGGACGACTGAACTCACAAGAACAAATACGTGAGCTAAAGCATGAAGAAGAAGAAGATGATAGGTCTCATTTCTATTATGGGGAGTGTTCTAATCATGTTCACAACTGTATCTATTTGATTCCTTTGAGATTAAATAAAGAAACAAATAAAAAGAAAGTGGAAAAATAGGAAAAATGTTGAAACTCTGTGATGCTCACTTGGAACGTGCCTGTTAAAAGGGGAAATCAAATTAATAGAGGAGATGGTAATAACTAGTAAGTAATTGAGAAGGTGACAAGCAAATGTTTTTAACTGTCCCGTGTTTTGCTCTAGAGCAAATCCATAAACTAGCATAAACCCATCGGATGATGCTCGAGAAGCAACGAGGATGAATTGGGAATCGGGAATTGGGAATTGGGAATCGGGATAGTGTTTGGACTTTGGAGGAGGAGTTTGGATTTGTTTTCGAGTTTTCGAAGAAGATGACCCCGTTGTCACCGTTACAGTCAGTCATGGTTAAAACAAAAGGGAACTTTTTCAAAAATGGTTAAATCAATGGCTATTCATGAAAAAACGTTCCGCACGTACCTCGACCTTTTAGCCTTTTATTTGATCGTGCAAGTGTTGCATGTAACATATTGTTTCTTACCTATTATTCCAAAATTCTCAATATGGTTTTAGGACAAAAGGAGCTGTTAATTAAGCCTTATATGGTTGACAGGAATTAAATCCCTTACATGATTCAAATACAGACAACATTTGTGTGGAAAAAGAGGTAATTTACTGATTTGTTATGTCCAACATATTTGTTAACCAGAGCTAGGAAAAGGCTTGAAGTTGTTATTATTATTATTATTATTATTATTATTATTATTATTATTATTTGTATTTGTTTTGGGTGAGGTTTAGAAATTAATCCATTTTTAGCAAATAGTAGATGTCCTGTCAAACAAAAAATGAAACCATTTGATATATTCAGGTAAACCCAAGCATATATTGCATTGTTTTTGCTCCGATAGTTAGGGTGAATTGGGGATTATGTAGATACGCGTATGATCCCATGTTCAATTCCTCATCTGTGCATCTGTAATTTAGTCATCTCCCCGCGAAAGCTGGCCGGACACCTTGGTTAACAAAATAATAATAATAATAAATTTTTTTATGAAAATGAAAAATATATTAATAATTATGCCAACCAAACATATAAGTTTGAAGTAATTTGACTAACAGTGGAGTGGGTAATTATAGAAGTAGAGGCTAGGCGTTTGACAAAAAGCACCACCTTGTTGTTAGGCCTAAGGATGAACATAATATTTGAAATATTCATATAGACATGCAAAAAAGATAAGAAACACGCTTAGAGGCCATGAAGTGGTACTAGAGTACTTAAGGAACCGTTCCAAATCCTCATCATCACTCCGAACTTCTTCAATCATTCATCCCTTCGGCAAGATTTAGTCCAAGTAAGAAAGCCCTTGTGTTGGCTTCAGTGTGATTTCCTCGGAATGAAATAAGAGCATTGTTCTTGTTTGGTAAATTGAATCCAAATGTATAGTGTCCTCATCAGTTGTTCTTTTTCTTTCACTTTGAGTACAGGAAATAGATTTCCTTTAATTAGTGACATTTTATGTTACCTAATGACTAATTAAATTAAAGGGTATCTTTGGAACATTTGTTTGTCATGATAATCAATTTTTTTTTGTGATGTTAATCTTAATTAAGAATATAATGTGTTAATTAATAAATATCCATCCAATCTTAGGGAATTGATTAGGGTGATTTGGGCAAGCTAGCTTAGGGGAACTATGGTGGCACAAAGCTGTTCTGAGAGGCCAAACCTAACTTGGGAGTTTAGGCTAGGCAAGGTGGGATTTGTGGGAGGTCTCCCCTAAAGGAGGGCCTAGGTAAATGGTGAGGATCAATGAGGAAATAGCAGGAAGGGTAGAATAGGCCACAGCTACAGCCACCAACCCCAATTTGCAAGGGTTGCTGGTCTGGGTTTGTCTAGAATTTATTGAAAATCTGACTATCATTTCTGGTAGGAGGTCACACGCACTTGTTTCTCATCATTTTTGAATGAGATCGGTTGGTGGAGGCGTTTCTGCACCTTCTCTTGACAAAAGTATATGAATAATAGGCAGACGCTATTCCACATAAATGCATAAAAGCAACGACTTGTTCATTCTCTGTCATTGGGAGGCCTTGGGTTGTGGTCACAAATATTGTTAGCAAAATGGAAATGGTAAAAAATTAGAAACGGACGATATGAATTTTAAACGGCGTAAAACACTTAACAAATAAATCAATTATCCTATTATTCCCTTAATTTTTTGGGTTATCTTTTGAGTGTATGACTAATTTTTTCGGTGGAAAGAAGTTGAATGCTTGAAAATTTGTATCTAAGAGATATTTCTACTAATGAGTTTGATTCCGAAGTTCCAATTATTCCCCGGATTGTTTAAAAAAAAAAGGGAATTAGACAGTATGAATTTTTAAAATAGGACAAAAAAAAGAAAAAGAAAAGGGGGTAGTATACTCATTTAAATTGAAAAATTATTAACTGAATATATACATTTAATGTTAAAAACAACTATAACATCATATATATATATATATATATATTCCACAACCCATTATAAGTTTCAAGACATATCATCCAACATAAATTTCAAATTCATACACCATAAAAAAATAAAAATAAATAAGAAAAAAGTCCAAAGTCTTATTGAGCAATGTGGCTCAGCTACAGCGTTGTTCATTGCTTTCAATATAGCCAACATATGCCCGGATTTATGCATGTTTAGTTGGAATTAGGAGTCGTGGCTGTAGAAATCCTTTTCACATATGCAATAGTTTGTAACTTAATTTCTGGGTCTGTGCATTGATCATGAAATGAAGGTCATGAGAAATGTATCCCTTTAAGTTAGCTTTATGTCGCTAAAATAATCAAGTCAATCGAAGTTCGAAAGAAAGGGATATCATCAGTTTAGTAAGCTACTGTGTTCAACAAGTCAAAATTCTTAAAAAAGGCAAAAAGCAAAGGAAGGAGGGAGGAGGGAGGCGAAAAAAATCCTCTACCGCAGATGCAGAGGTGAGACGAGCATCCGATGGTCAGAACGACATCAGGGTGCATGCCGATAAAGTCTTGGCCGTCCAATGCTCGCCGCACCATGGCACCCACGGTAGACAATCATCGCCAAGAGGGAGGGGAGAGGGGGGGGGGTGGGACGTGTTTTAAACATTTCTAAAACAGACTGTTGACTGTTTGCCCTTTTTTCTTGTATTTTTGGGAAACAAATGACAAAACACAATTAAATCGAGAAAATTTTGAAATACCATTTTAAAAGCATTTAAATGTGTTTTTGCTAACAATGGTATTTATCTTGAGACAACTCCCCACCCCACCACACAAATGCAGCACTTGGTAAGCACTATAGGTGTGAGAGGCCATCTCCAAATTCCCATTATAAGGTGCATTTTGTGGGACTAGTTCAAAAATTTGTCTTATTTGGATATTACATGATTATGGTTTTTGTTTTGAACATTTGTATTTCTAGTGAGTTCAATTTTAAGTCCTAAATTTTATGTTCATTGGGGATTCACAAATTTAAGCTCTGTTTGGCATCATTTATATTTATGATTCTATCTTATTTATGAAAAACTATTTATGGGTAATAAACAAGGTTTTAAGTGTCATATTATATCCACCAATATTAATAGTTGTGTATTCTATCTTTAAGGTGCCAGTACTATATGTAAAAATAATGTATCGATTATATCAAGTCAATACCCAGTATGATCAATATCTATCAATACACTTGTTATATCTGCTAAACATGATCCATGGCTACAAAACAATTTTTTGAGAGCTATTGTAGCACTTGATATATCTTCTAAATAGTTGACATTGTATCTTTAAGGTGCCAATATTTTTTTTACAAAATCAACTTGATTCCTTGCTTATGCTACCAAAAACAACTCTAATAGTGTCGACTGGGATTAAACAATCTACAATCAAGAATTGAAATTTTTGCATAAGAACATTTATCTACCAAAAGTTTGATTCTCTTGTTCAAATATTGATTTTTAGTATTATTTTTTTAATGAATCACTAAAATAGTAAAGACAACCTAAAGGATCGCATCAAAGTAGGCTTGTATTTTTGCAATGATGTTCACATCTAAACCCTAAATCTTCCCCAAAGCGAAATTGTCATCTTTTTTGGTATTAGTATATATAAGAATCTCATCCTTAATTTGTAAATAATCAATTAATGCACTTGTCTTGTCGTACTTTGTTCTCCTTTCTTTACATGATATGTTTTTTACATAATATCTATTTATAGTGTTTTGTACTTCAAAATTGTATTTTGCATGTGTGTTAAGCATTTCTATCCATTTAGTAACCATTATATATGTATCTTCAATATATCTTTGAAAGAACCAATGGAGGTTTAGGCTAGAACAGTAGTAAATATGAGTCTTAATGACCTAGAGTTGTCACCTAAATTAGGGTCTAGGATCTATAAATAAAAGAAATTATTGACTCTACTCCGAATTAGTCCAACCAAATATCGGGTTTGTATTAGGTTGTGATCCGAGAAAAGCGTTAGGCGTTTCAGTTCACCCAGTTAAACCAAACTTTAACAACGGGTATGCTAAACAGTCTAAACAATATGCATCGTGAATGATGCTAAAAAAGAATAGGGAAAAGGAAAAAGAAACAAATGGAAGTCACCTCTATCCAACTGCATTGCAAGATTAGTATACTAAAAGTAAAAAAAGAGTATACAAAACCTAAGATCTAAATACAAGAGTTTTAGTAATGTGCTGAAAATTATGGAAACACCATTGCTCATGCGAATATGACACATCGCCAACAAAGATATGGTGGGGGTCATAGTTAGTAAATTGGCGTATAATACGTAGATTTTTGCCGTATCTGAATGTTTCAATCAAAAAGTCAGAATTTGGCGTATCAATCCAAAAAATCCATATTATACGTGTATTTTATAGGTACCATATTATACACGTTTTAAACGCGTATAATATGTTTTATTCTTATTAATACGTTTAGTTTGGGAACAAGTAAAAAAAAAAAAAAAACTCAACCCCAAAAGTCAAAATGATACTTCTCTCTTTCCGTAGGTTTCTCGATTTTGAGAAAAAATGTGGATGACATGCGTCTCCTTTTCTTATTATATTAATTCCAACATCTCTTTCTATATTGCCGCTCCCTCTCTCCTTTATTACCATATATCATTTATTTAACTTCATTTCAAGTTTATCCTAAACCTATTAATCAAGAACTTTATGTGTTCACCCTCTTGTTCCTATCCATTAACCTATTAAGTCTACTTAATTATAATTTTTTCACCCAATTTAAAATTTTACCTTAATTACGAATCTACCATTGATTATTACAATTGAATTATTGAATATTTGAATGGGCCTATACGCGATCTAATTCCGATTTTAGAATACAGATCCGCATCAATAGGGATTGATGTAGATTTTCTTGTTTGATAAGATAATATTAATGATAATATTTTAATTTGTTAAATGATTATCCACATGCTATTATTAGTATATATTTTGACAAATATATGCTATTATTAACATATATTTTGACAAATATATGCTATTATTTACTATGATAGAAAGTAGTTGATGGATCACCTATCAACATTGGCTATGATAGACATGATTAAACATTTTGGATGACAAATGGATCCCTACACTTAAAGATTGCAAAGTCCAATTCCCCAAACCCGAGGGCTGCACCATTTCTTTAGTGAAGGATCTTATAGATCATAATAATAGGGTTTGGAATGTCGATCTCATAAACTCCATTTTTCACCAATCTGGATGCCAAGGAAATTCTAAAGATCCAGCTAAGTTTCTTTCCAAGATGTGATTCCCAGATGTGGGGGGCAGCAAAGAATGGCATTTTCTCAGTAAAGACTGCTTATCACATGTTATCCAACCAGGCCATTGTGCATCTCAACAACCAGGCATCATCTTCCAATCTCCAACATTGGAACCATGTCCACAAGGATGTTTGGAAAAGAATTTGGGCTTCCCAAACTCTCCCTAAACTCAAGAACTTCATGTGGCGGGCATGCAACTAGGGATTAACTTTGGGGGAAGCACTTACTCGCCGACAGATCCCTCTTAACCCTTCTTGTCTTAGATGCGGAGTTCCCTCAGAATCGATTGATCACATCTTACTCAGTTGTCCCTTTGCTCGTGCAGTTTGGTTATGTTGTTCGCTATCTTATTTTGTTCCCTAAATAGATAAACCTCTTCCTCACTTATGGATCAAAGGATGGGACGTGCTCAACACTGGGGATAGAATCAAGACCAAAGAGAATATGGGGCTGGCATCTTTCATTGCGTGGTTTTTATGGATTGCCCGAAATGACCTTATTTTCGGCAATAAAGATTGGACTCCGCTCAAAGTGGCATCAGCCCAAAAAGCCCATGCTGAATACCTCCAAGCCATAATAATGAAAAAACCTCCTTCAGTTCCTAGACCCAATCATACCCCTAACACTCCCAGTTGTTGGAGCCCACCTCTAAGGTTCCTTTAAGATCAACTATGATGCTACCAAAATCACAGGGTCTTCCCGTGGTGGTTTGGGTTTTGTGGCTAGGGATCACCTTGGCATCTGCAAGCTTGCATGCTTTGAACCAGCTCTCTTTGATTCAGTCCTCTTGGGTGAAGCTCTCGCAGTCTGCTTGGCTATGCTCCATTCCATTAGTGAATGCCTGGACAAGGTCATTGTGGAAACTGACAACTTGGAGTTGGTTCAATTAACTAGGAACCCTTCTAGACCTCCCCCTTTGGATGTCTTACCCGTCATCCACGACATTACTCATTTGTCGTCTTACTTCATTGAATGTAATTTCTCTCATATTTGTCAAGAGACTAACAGCTCCGCTGACTCTCTAGCTTGGAGGGCCCCATCGCTTATGTGTCCGACGGTTTGGCCCATCTCCACTCCTTGGCTCCAAGCATTATGTAATTCGGAGGCCTCGGCCTTGCCACGTACTTCAATTCAATAAGCCTCTCTTGTACAAAAAAAAAAAAAGACATGATTAAACTTAAAGAAAATTACACTCCCCTCCCCTGTATGTTTCATCTACTACACTCAAACTCCTTGCAAAGTTTGTAATTACTAACAATGTTAACACCACAGGGTACATTTGTAATTGGTGTTAACATTGTTAGAATCATATGTTAAATGGCTTTTTTACCCCCTTCCCCTTTGTCTAAATATTACTCCCTCCACGCACTTCCCGACTCCCTTTTCTTCTAACTTGCCATGATAGGAGGCAGAACCCCATCAGATTGGTGATGGCTCCGGCCACCTTTCCTTTGTTAATCTTGTTCGTCTTATGGTGAAGCCTAGCTTTTGCAACATTTGTGATCACCTTGGCATTGGATATCAGCTCGGATTTGGAAGGTTGGTGCTTGTGGTCGTGGGCTATGTTGCTCATGAGGAAGGGATTCCATGGAGATTTTCCAAGAGGAAATTCGAACCACCCTATACCTATTGATTGATTGCTTAGAGACCCAGATCGAGATTGGGATCGACAGCCAGATTTAATTCAAGGATAAAAACAGTAAAACCTGGAACTTAGAAAACTGATTTAGAAGAATTTCGATCACAATAGATCAGATGTTCTGATTACCCTAAATCTCTGGTCAAATGACTCTCTAAGGGTTCCTTTGATACCCTAAAAGATGGAAAGGATCAGCTGAATAGATTCCCTGATTCAACAGATCTCGAGATGGACAAACAGGCCCTTTAAACAGGGTTGCTGCCGGGTTCAATTTGGTGGTTCTGTTTTGTGAATTAGATCCAGGCAGTAACAACATATAATCAGCAAAAGCAACAGAATATAATTTCCCCCCCCCCCCCCCCAACTCAGATTAAATAAAATCTCAGCAAGCACTACAAAATGATTATAATAGTATTTACTTAATAAGGAGAAAAACAGAGTATAAAGAGGTTGTAACCTATGGCTTGACACCAACGGTTGGGCCTCAAATGCTGCTTTTGCTCTTAAATCACAAAGTTCGTGGAGGAAGTCTTTAGGGCATGACATGGAATCGATCGCATACCTCCCTAACTCTCTCCGATTTCAAATTTCAAAACTATCAATCACAAATTCAAAAACCCTAATTCTCCCAATTGGTTGATGGTTTCTCAAGAAAGAAGATGAGAATAAGGATTGAGGGAAAATAGGTCAACTCTATTGGATAAGGGTATTTTGGGGCTTAAAGCAATTTTGTAACACATGAGTCATCACTTAATGGTTTCTCACTCACAGTCAGGTTACGGTTGATAGAATCTAGAATTAAAAGGGAGGGGAGTCTAATTTCAAACTTCGTAGGAGAGGGTTATGTAATACTTGAAACATAGAGGGGAGGGGAGTGTGATTTCCTCTTAAACTTAATTAATATTAGATGTAAAACAAACAAAATTGAGACATGATCCCCAATTGAAAAGCTAGATTGGATTTACGTGTTCATGAGAGCATGGTATATTAGAATTTAATTGTAAACAATCAGTTTTAGTTCATTCTTAATACCATAATAAACCCGTATTTTTGCTCCTGGATTTTACATAGCAATTGTATTAAATATGTACCGTATCATTGCTGTGCACGTTTTATTGTGCTGAATTTCTGAAAAGTATTATTTCCGTGTGGCCCATTTAATTGCCATAGTATCCGTTTTCATATTATCGCCGTTCCCAAACTTGCTAACTATGGTGGGGATCATAGTTAGTAAAATATGCGTATTATCCACACATTCGATCGCTTAATTGAAAAGTTCATAATTTGGCATATCAATCCAAAAAAACCGTTTAATACGCGGATTTTAAAGATAATTGTATTATACACAAATAATAATTGTATAATATGTTACATACTCAATAAAACTTTTGGACTAAAAAAAAAAAAATGAGATTTACCCAGATGGGTAAAATCCCGATTCCCGACCCTTGTCTTCTATTAGAAACCCTAATTGATCGGAACTATAACTCTTATTCTTCCTTCATCTAAGTAAACCAGAAAAAGGAAGAACCCTTGCCCCAGTGACCCTTCTCCTCCATCTCCATTCTCGGTAGCCAGCGACTGAGGGTGATAGGTAAGACATCAATACCCTATGCTCTCATTCTTTTCTCTATTTCTCTTCCCGACGATTGTTGAAAACCCAATCAACCCTTCCTCTTCTCCATTTCTCTTCCCATTGGTAATTGAAAATTCAATCGAGGGCGACTGCATTTGCAAATAATTTTTAACGGGAAGTAATAAAGATTCAAAAGAGAAGACTCACATGGATAAAGATGGCCAAGGGCAGGATTCTCCAAAAGGGGTTGAAATGAAAACCTTTCTAGGAAATTTAGCATACAATCGCCATTTGAATTGGACCGACAATTACTTACAAACATATATAGTTGCAACTGGACAATGTGAAGAATTAGAAAGAGGGAAATGACATGGGTGCTCTCCTCCATTTATTCTTGCAATATTAGTTCTGAGAAATCAAATGAGTTGAAGGGAGGAGGTTCTTAAGCCTTAAAATTGATTAGTGACCGGTCTTAGATTGTACCCCCACGGAAATTTCAAGAAAATCCAAGCTCATCTCTGGGATGAACGATTGCGAACACTTATTCTTCATCTTCTTGAACCTTGTTTTCGTATCAAGAAGAAGATAACATATAAAAGTTATAAAATGAGATGAGGTTTGATTCTTCTCTTAGTTCTTTCTACCATACCATTTTTAGGGATTAAATTTAATTAATATTAAATGTGAAAATTCAAAAGAATGGGAAATGATTTCAAATTGGAAAATCAGATTTGATTTTAGTGTCCATAAAAGCATGATAGATTAGAATTTAGTTACAAACAGTCATTTTTAGTCATGGATTTTTGCTCTTGGATTTTTACAGAACAACCGTATTAAACACGTACCGTATCATTGCCATACATTTTTTATTGCATCGGGTTTTTAAAACGTATTATTACCGTATGGTGCATTTAGTTGCCGTACGTATCCGTTCCCGTATTATTGTCATCCCCGAACTTACTAACTATGGTGGGGATACATCACATGATAAACAGTGAATAACCATGACAACAGTAAAAATAAGAACTTAGAAAATCCCTACATATGTAAAATAACTAAAATACCCCTAGGTATAAAACTAGCCTAGACAAGTGAAAATATGAGAAAACAAAGAGGAATGACCCTACATAGAAAACCAACAATGAAAACCATGAAAAAACACAATAAAACATTGACGAAAAATCATTGGAATTTAGAAAATTAGATTGAACGACGAAAATGAAGAACATACGATATGAAAACCATTGATTGAGCATGGAAATAAAAGAAAAAATTCCAAAAAAGAATGGTTGAAAGATGAAAGGACCTGTTAAAATATGGTTAAAAAAAAAATTGGAATATGCCACTTCTAAATTCTTTATTTCTTCTCAGCCATATTGTTAAGAGTCCGAATTCCCCAATCAGAATGCCATAATCAATATTTGTTGCCCTTTCTCTAAACTTAGTGAGCTCAACACGGAAATAGCTGCTTTCTATCTCAATAAAAGGCTTAGATCAGAAGGGTTTTAACCCTTAACAGATTCATATACCTTGGCAATTCATTTGAAGCTAAAGTGACATTCAAAATTCAAAATTTCTTTGGAGACTTAAGAAACTTTGTCCAATGTTTTACGAGCACACAACTGTGTGTTGGGTCCATACACAGGGTGCTCCAGGCTGTCGGGTGGGATGTGCACTGGCACCCCTGCCTCGCCGTGAGGAGCCAGATCCTAAAGAAATCCGGATAGATTCAAATGGGATTGTGGTTATAGTCTGATCAACCAATAACTGACCCTAGACTATGTTCGCGTCTTACTATCAACTATTTAATAACTTCAGTCTCTAATTATTAGAGTTTGTTGATTGCATGTCCATGGTTTTGTTCTACAGCCAGGTCTTCTTAGCTCTCCGGAAGCAAGATAGAAAGCATAAATAATTTTTATACCTCTTAGCTTTCTTTAACCATTTTTC
>NC_056566.1:2253208-2342198 GCF_013358625.1 Macadamia integrifolia
ACAAGCATTTTTTCCATAAAATATATATATATATATATATATTTTTTTTTTTTTGACAAATATATTCAATATTTTACATCATATGCATCTAACCCAAAAAATATATATATATTTTACATCATAAAACATAGAACCTCAATTAATTTCGTAATCGGGGAGAACAGGGTTATTTCCATTCCCCTCTCCCCTCCCCCTCTTTGTTTTTGAATGGTCCCACAGGAAATAGTTTTGGAAACTGAGGGTTTGCAAATTGCAACTTGTTACATGAGTTTGGTGTAGCATTTTAAGCCATTTCAGTGGCATCAAGCTAAGAAGCTACATTTGTAGAACTCACAAATGGAGCACTAGTAGAAATATCCACTTGTTTCTCTTTTAATGAACTATCAACAATTTATGGGTTCGAAGAAATCTTCAACCCAGCTTCAACCCAATAATCTAAACTTCTTTCACAGCACTTGCTCAAAGGTACTGACCATGCTGGAATGGTGAGGAGACAGCGACCAGTGGTGACCGGTCTAGGATATTAGGCTGCAGAGATGCCATTGTGAATCCTGTTGGGTGTGGAACCCCAATTGTTGGACAAGAAACTTGACTGCAAGCAACCACAGGAAACAAAGGTATAACATCACATACATATATGAAGGAATTAGGCCTTGGGCACAACCACATTTGTGGAAAATTCAGCATTGAAACGGACAGTTTAATTAGAAGGCGTTGACACAATTTCTGTCCAAACCATCACAAACTAAGCTAGAACTCAAAAAGCAAATCAGCCCACTCTTGTAGGAATGTATTTCATTTATTTCCAATCCATTGTGGGAAAGAAAGAACAAAAGACAAGAAAAATAGGTTATTTCGTTGCAACTCCACAGAATTTTTTCACTGCGCACAGTTTGAGGCCCAGCTCTTAATTAAAATAGCAATTGAAGGGGTGATCAAAGCAGGAGTTCATAAGAAATTCCCCTAATATTAACATTTTGGAGAAGTCATTGCAACGACATTCATCATTCTAACAGTCGATCATGTAATATGTTCACCACAACCAAGAAGTGCAAACAGAGCAAATCAAAAAATATCCAAACAGATGAAATGGTATTTTACCTGCTAACCATGTATGACGATGGTAATGAAGGCATCACCGGTATGTCATCTCCACTTTGACTCAGAGATAGCAGGGGCCACAATGCTAGAAGACCAAAAATTCCACAACAAATTAGCAGTACTCTTTTTTTTTTTTTGGGGGGGGGGGGTGGTGTAAAAGAAACTTCCTAGAACTGGTTTAATATTATCCATCTCTGCAGTTGGCTAAAAAACATAATTCACCTTAATTGGAAAAGGTTTTCTACTTTGGCAAGACTAGAGAGTTTTAGTATGGCACCAATATTTACCACAGGTAAAATTGGATAGAACAGAAATTTTGTAAACAGGTAGACCCAAAGGCCTTTGCTCACATATCAAGTTCCAGCCAAAATGACGTTCGTCATGTGACAAAATAAAGCTCTGAAAATCCAGTGGACAAATAAAGCTTTCTTATAAAGAAATGGGAGGGTGTACAATTGAATTCGATTAAAAATTTGGCATGTGGCTGCTGGAAAATTTCCACATGACCCTTCCACATGGAAAAACTGGTTGCTGGACTAGAGGAAACTCTCTAGTCTTGCCACTTTTTCCTATACGAATTATGGCAAATATTCTGAATTTTTATTTTAAATTTAGGATGGTGGCACAAGAAAAGAGAGAACAAACAGCATGAAACACCATCTCCACTGCTAGCATACTTCATTTCAAGGTTGGTTCTAGAGAATCAATGTAACAGCAGCATCCTTCTTTTGCTGGTTATACAACAGTTGTTTTTCTATTTCCTAAAAAAGGAGAATAAGCATGGCGGTTTTACCTGACTGATCTGAATGATTTTGAAAACCAGAGCAAAAAAGAATTTCCTGCATTTAAGAAGTTTTAATTTTCAGTGTTGCAGAATAACTTCAGTTTTTGTTTCTGAATATATACAGTACATAAGGTATTTGTGGTGAACACATAATCTACAGAGCTAAACCTACAAGCATGTGTGCATATAGCTACCGCAGACTCACCTTTCTAGTGTTTTGAGAGGCCCGATGAACCATTTCTGCATGGAATAAACCCATTATCAGACAACAGGAAATATATAGGATGACTAATGCATTAACATTGGCATAGTACTCCAATAGTCAAATGTAACTTCAGGCATGCAACATCAGGAATGAATGCAGGATGCCACAAATCCAAACACAAGGACCCATCATGAAGTACCATGGAAGATATTCAGGTACATGGTACCCTGATAAAGTTTGCATTTGTGTTTAAGTGTAAAATCTATTTCAATGGTAAAAGGATAACAGAGAACAGGGTCAAAAAGTTACATTCAGTCTTATTATGCAACATCCTGAGAACGATAACGATAATGTATATTTAGTAGGCAAGCCAACAGGATACAAACTAATGTTTCATGTATCTCAACAAATCGACTTAAAAGGGCCAGACTATCCATATGATTTTGAATATTTAATCCTCAATAACTCGTTCGAGAAAGAAAACTCTCCATCAATGAAGAAGTATACAAAATCAGTAGGTATGAAATTATCCAATATAGAATAGGCCACCCTGATACAGAGCTAAGCACATACCAGCGTAAGAAGAAGAAACAGGCCCAACATGCCCCTATTTGAGGCCCAGTGGGATATGTTATAACCAGCACACTTAAGCCCACACTTAGGATCTGACTATACCTTAAGCCCACACTTAGGCCCATATTCTTGTTATAACTTTATCCCATCATAGGCCATTTGGTTACACTGCATTAAGGCACATATTTTGTCTCCTAATGGGCCATCGGTTGGGGGAGTTGCTGGTCAACATGTCTTGTGATCCCATGTTGGGAATATCTACTTTCATAGTTCCTATTTTCGATGTTATTCTTTTCCTCTTTGGTACAAGTCATTAGAAGTTTCTATTTTTGATTGTAGGCTATTTGGTGGCCAAAGTTTCAATTTTTGTAATACTTCTGTTGATAAGTGTGTCTTCCTCAATGAAGCAACAGCTCGTATGGTGAAGTAGCAGCAACCAAGGTGATGAAACCTTGGCAGGGTGGGTGGTGAAACAGACCATACCCTCCCCCCTCTTTCCTATCTTCTTTCTTTTCCATATTTCCTATAGTTCTGTCAATTTTCCAGCAACCACCTTCCCCTTTTCCATGGCTCTCACTAGGTATAATCCACTTCTTCTCAAGTCACAGATTGTAATCTTTATTATATCTATTGTCTACAAAATTTTCCAGCATTTTTCTATCCTAGTTTCTTCCCTAAGGTTTCTGTTTCCTATCTTAATTTCTGTTTTGCGTTGTATTCCAATAACCTTTTGTTACTTAGATTGGCTTTGTTTTCTCACTCTCTCTCCCTCCATTTCTTTCTATTCTACTTATTCTTTCATATTTACTCATTGTTCTGCAGGGTTGGATCCTGACCAACTGTATATTTGAATGTCCACAGAATTTTACTTGAGGACTGATGTTCTATGTCAAAGCACTAAAAAAAAAAAAAAGGGAAATTATCTTGTACCACCCCTAAAATTGAAAATAACTTGGAGTAACCCCAAAAAATGAAAATAATGTCCAATAGACCCCTCACTTCATAAAATTATATCAAAAAACCCATTCCGTTAGGTTTAAGGCATTAAGTGATGATATCATCAGTCATTTTTTTCTTAAATGGCCAATCTACCCTTATGGATATGTTAAGTTACTATAATGACCTTGGTTCTCAATTAGTAAAGCTGGTATTTCACTACTGTTTCTCTATTGAATGGTATTTCACTTCACTACTGTTTCAACAGAACTGCTTACCCCAAGGTTTCATGGGAACGATGGAGACTAGATCTGCAGAGCAGTCTATGGAATCTGAGGATACTCCATATCCAGGGTTATTGTCCGGCAATGGGGTAAGCAGTTCTGTTGAGATCTCAGAGGGTGTTGATGAGGGTGGCTATTCGGTAAAATCGTCTGAGCCAGCATAATGTCAGGTCAAATGCCTACTTCACCTAAGGAAGAATCAAGCGCTCCTACTGAACATGCTTCTGATACTCAGCAGATAGGTGTGAGTGAAACAGCGAGTGCTAATGGAAACAAAATTCCGGTGGAGGATGAATCCTCAAGGGGTGAGGGATTCATGCCTGAGACAGAACAAATTACGGTAGTTGACAAGGGTTCTCCGGTTGATCAGGTACGGACACAATCATACTTTGGGATTCTCAATTCTTTGTTTCTTTTTACAATTCTTGAATCCAATTTCAAAAGCCCCCACCTTCCTTGCCTGAAAAAGATACTTTTCCTCTTTATTATAATGAATGTATTTCTCCTCCATTAAGAAATGTAAAAACACAAGAATCCAAGCATTTGGAGGTGGATGATGTGGATGACAACAATAGGATTCTGGATAATCCGGAGGACATTATGCAAGATACTCAAGACGAAGGCAACCTCAATGAAGATGTAGGGAAGGAAGACATGTTTGTTGATGCGCCTGACGAGCTAACTGTTTCTTCTGCAAGGAGTATGGACGAACCAGGGGTGAAGTGAAATACCTCAAGGGTCTAGGGCTTCAAGATACAAGCTACAAGCTATGGGAAGATCTACTGCTAGGGGGCTATCCACTGCAGCTGATGCAAGCTACTGCTACGCCAGAGTCACCTTACCGGAGTCGCCAGATCTATGCAACGCAGCTGCGGCCTTCTACTACTAACAGTATACTCTCCCAGCTAAGGTCGCGGCTGAGCACTTGGTGAGAGAGAGCATGTAATGGTTTGGAAGAAAATGGGTTCTTTTTTAGAGTTTAAGTATAAGGGTAAAATGGACATTTCTCACTTTCAGTTAACGGTGTTACAAATTAGGGGTGCGGTAGACATTATTTTCATTTTTTGGGGTTACTCCAAGTTATTTTCAATTTTAGGGGTGGTACAAGATAATTTCCCAAAAAAAAAAAGCTTTGATCTGAGGTCAACTATGAAAAAACATCACAACTTTCCTGAGTTTGAAGCCAGTCACTGATAAATTTGATCATTACCTAAGTTTGAGACACTGGGCTTCACTGCCAGGGTCAAGCCAAGGAAGCAATCGTCTGGTTCAGTGCCGAAGTCCCACAGATTCAACTCAAGCTTTGGCTCTGATACTACTAAGGTCCAAAAATAATATGACAGAAAAAAGAAAAATTAGCTCCATTAAGAAAAGAACAATTTGAAGTATACTGGACCATATAAATGTAGGGATTCCTAATGCAATCAAAAGAAACTCACCCATGTTGTTTGATTTTGGTTGAAATGGGTCCCGGAGTGGGTAAGGAACCCACATTCCCACCTATTCCAATGATACAAGTCAGGTAGATTATTCAACATAAAGAATTCTTATAAAAAACTTGGAAAAGCATATTACATGGAAAAATGGATGCTGAAGAGCTTGCTCCGCAGTCGGTCTCCTTTGTGGGTTCCACGAGCATAGTTGCTAAGGAAAATAGGGTAAATAGGCAACACAATACCAAAATGTGAATAATCAGGAGGGAATCAACCATGACCATGAAAATAATTAATTAAGTGATGTGAAACAGACTGTTGCATTTACACCACTCACCGTGATCAAATCAATCGCTTCCAAGCTAGCATTATGAATGATATCTGAAAGATTGGCAGGCTCAATCTACAGAAAAAGAAAGTTGTTACAAGAGATAAGAATATCATAAAAAGCTCAATAATCTATTCGAAAGAAACCTCACCTTGGAAAAACTAAAATTGATTAAGCGTGACACATTCATCTCTTCAGGAAAAGTGGTCCAATCTGGAGTTCCAAGAACACAGCATATTTTGTAAAGCTGATCTGTTTCACTGCTCAAAGAAGAAAGAAGAAACAAAAACATCAAACTTAAGTAAATAATAAATGTTGCTTAATCTTATTATCTTATCCTGCTTCAGCAATGGAAATCATTATCAAGGGATGACATCATAAAATTACAAATTACAAATCCGTCTTTCCTAGTTTCATTAATGTGGTTCAGTATTTGAAAACATTGAGGATGTTTGCCTATTAAAAAGGAATTAACAAATGCACCAAATAGCCAAGGAGCAAATATTGTTGTTTCCCTCTCTTTAAAAAGATTCTGAACAAGCAATGAATGCTATGATGAATCAACCAAAGAGAACAGTTTGCTGAGAAAAGCTCAGACACCCCTGTTTGGATTTGAGCTGCTTTAGGACAATAACCAAACTGGCATGAAATCATTTTCTTTCCATTAATATCAATATACTAAGATTTATTCAAAGAGAGAGGGAGAAGGGGAATGAGAGGAGAAGAGAGCCAAACCGACATAAAACTTGCCAAAGATGGGTTTTAAGACACTGCAGTAGCTAAACTTCTTAGCAGTCCATCTAATTAAAAATTATATAGGATGAAGAAACTCTCTCATGTGATACGTGCACATGTGCAGCTGTGTGTTGAAGTATAGTAGTCTACCATCAGTCAAGAAAGAATGATTTACATTTTCTTCTTTATATTAGGAACTAATATTTTAGACTTGGTTTGATGAATGTCACCTTTCACCAGGAAAAATAGGGCACAATGTGAAAAGCTCAGCTAATATTGCACCAATTGCCCACATGTCTGCAAGAACATGCACCGTGTTAGTCATTGAAAGCAAATAAGTCTTACAAAATAATGTTAGAATGAATTGATGATATCCCCCTGCCCAAAAAGTCTAAGGGAATTAACCTATCATCTTTAATGCTTTGGAGGATAGTATTCTTTCCTCAGTGAAATTGGGTAAAATTATTTATTAATAAAAATATGTCATCTCCCACCATGTCTACCAATAACGAATCTCTTTTGAAAATAATAATGACCGGCTTCTAAGTCACCAAGGCGTTAGGGTTCAGAACACCAATAAACCAGAATCACATTGACAAAACAGATATTTAATTAAACAGGTACGAAACAAGCCTTATGTGGCCAGAAATCTGATTGGGTACGCTATTAGGGACGGAGAACTGATGCAGTTCAGAAGAACAAGAAGGCATATCAAACCATGCCATGCCTGCAGCCTCTGCTCACCCCACCCCTGGCCCACCATCACCCCGTCTGTTGCGCTATTGCACAGGCCCCTACCACCCGTGTTGCCCTATTCCCCCAACCCCCTCCGCAACTCCCGCCCCACCCTCTCTTGCCTGCCCACTGGGAATAGTTGGAGGGAAGACATCTGTCTTCCTCACAGATCTGGTGTCACAGCAAGAAAACAGGAATGGAGATGGGTTTTCTAGGTTTCCCTTGGAAAAAAAAAAAAAAAAAAAAAACAGAGTTGGGTTATCGATTTGACCACCAAGATGGGTTCCTAAGCATGCGTCTTAACCCCAAAGTGGCAGTGCAGGAAGCCAGAAAACAAAGTTTTCTTCCTCTTCTCGGTTAGTTCTTCTGCTCTATTCTGGTCACTGCCATTTAAGACATGCAGGCATATAATAAATCCCATGTATGGCGCAGTGTGTTTATTGTGAATGGGTAACTGGCAAGTGTCAAGCGGCAGTGGAGACTATGCTTCAAGGAGACCCCTTTGTGGGCCATGACGACCAATGTTCTGATTTGAAGTACCTCCAACTCTTGGCCTCTTCAAAAGATTTGGGATTCCATTTCCTTTGACATCAAAGGAAAACTCTCTTCTATCCCCTCTACTTGTATTGACTCCCAAGGAACAAGCATATTGTTGTCTCCTGGGGCCTCCCTCTTTCCTGTCTCCAAGTCTCCCTTGAGGGTGTGGGCTTTGTGTATTTTTTCTTTTTCTTTTTCATTCCCTTTGGGATTTTGTATTTTCTTCTCTTTGGTAATGAATTTATTTATTCACCAAAAAAAAAAAAGATCCTACCTGGGATTGGATCACTTGTGGTTCAATCTTTACATTATTCCTTCTCCACAATAAGGTGAGAAACAGCATATTTGTCCTTCTCCTCAAGGTCAGATTCTGTTCTTCAGTTTGTGCATACTATCTCTTTCTTTGGTCGCTTGAGAATTATTCTGTCCACTAACTATTATCAATGTTTCTTCTTAAGTTGGCCAAGGTTTTGTGCCGTGGTAGATCCCAAGACAACCCCATTGATTCTCTATACTTGGTGGAAGTATTTTATCATTATTGAAGCCCTGCGACAGGGCCATACCTTGTTTGGATTTCTATTATTCTACTAGTTTCTATTTTGCATGACACTAGCTGATTTGTTTTCATTACTTTCTAATTACATCACCAGTTTCTCTTTGGTTCTAGTTGCTAATCTGCGAACTATTTGTTGTTGTTCTATGGTTTTTTATTCTGTTTTTTCATAGTTTCTATTTCCTATATTCATGTTCTAATTTGATTCACTAGTTACTAAACCCATTTTCTCACTTTTTATTTTGATTTTGCTCGTTATTCTACATGTTAGTTGTCGTTTCCCTGTGATTACTATTTCTGAATTCCAGTTTCAGCAAGTAACTAATTTTGTGATCCCCTACTGTACTCAAATCTGACCGTTGGATCTGGTTCAAACTTTTAAGGATTTATTTTTCTTCCATGTTTTTTTCACCATCAGAATTCTAGCCACATCAGACTTGAGTTCTCTGTTTAATCAAATCTCAGTTTTTTTTTTTTTTTTTTTTTTTTTTTTTTTTTTTAACTCTTACAATTCTAGATTTACAAAAGGTTTTCTAATCATGGCAGCAACAGAAGTTAAGAGGATACGAGTCAAGCTTCCCACCTAGTCCTCATGGGAATCCCACCAGCCTACCTTGGTATCCCACCAAGAGTTCCACTGCATCTCACAGCAGTGGAGCGCTGAAACTTACATAACTAACAAGCAAAAGCTATATTTGAATGTTCAAAATCGTGGGGGGGTTGTGTAGCCCCTTCTCTTTATTTATAGAACTAAGGAATAATAGAACTCGGAAACTCTCCATGTGCAGGGTAAGGAAAGTCCCATAACAACTTTTCTCTTGAAAATAAAAAAGTCTCTAGAAACTCTAAAAAAAATAGAAAGAAGCACCTAATTTCGTATAGGCCTCAAATCCCTCCCATCAAGCTTATAGAATTGGCCATTACAATAGAAAACCCAGAAATACTAAAGCCTATGACCCATACTACCATTGAGGACTTCTCTAAGTTGAACCAATCTTGATCCACAGGTTCAGTTGGACCAAAAAACTGAAAATCCAAAACACCAGGCTCTTCTTCTTGTCTTTTTACTAGAATTCTGAACCAAAAGTCACCAGAAAAAAATGGACTCCCTCCACCCACAAAGATAGTACTTCCCTTTTTCACTTTTTGGCTGTCCCAAACTCTGTGTCTATCTCACAGATTTCAGCAACGACATTTTATGAAGTTCACTACTTTTCCCCCTTGATTGGTTATAAACAATTCTCTTTTTTTTTTTTTGCCTCAATTGGAGAGACCGAGATGAGCAATGGAAGGGCAGATATGACTAATTTGGGGGGGGGGGCTTTAATGCTTTAACCAATGATCCTTGAAATTTTACTTTTGGACTTTCAAAGGGAATGCTTACAGTGGACCATGGGAGCACCAAATAGAGCCAGTGATTGCAAATTAAATGTCTCTACACTGGCTTAAACTTATTGCAATTTGCTTGTGAATTGCACAACAAAAGACCTAATAATCAAAGGAGAGCCAGTCCAAAACGAAGATTGCAGTGGCTGCACCTCAGTGTAGATGGAAGCAATTTGATAGGTATAGATTTATAACTGTATTCCTTTCTCAACAATGAGGTTCCTTCCACACAAGCAATGGAATAAGCAAAGTCTAAAAGGATGTACCATAGAAGCATAAAAGTCAGAAAAAATTCCCAAGAATTTACACATCTATGACATTAGGAATGGTATGGTTTTCAAAATGGTCATGATGATGGTTATGAATTTAAGGTAGGAACAGGGAAGAGTCTTCAGCATATGACTTCTGAGGAAGAAAGAAGAGATGCTCTCAACACAATAATACTTCTTTTATAGCTAAAAATGTTTCCATGGTTGCAACACTTTTTAGTATTTTCCCTGACGAAAAGCAAGAGAAAGCAACCATTACTATTTCTACAATGCGATTAAAACTAAGCATCTTGTGCATTAATACACGGAAAAGAGAATACTTACCTATTGCAGGCGTGTATGCTGATGATTGCAACAAAACCTCTGGTGCCCGGTACCTTGCATAAGTAACATAACCATTTGTAATAAAACACAAAAAATCACCCATAAAACTTGCAAAGTCATCTCAATAAGCAGCATAGGAAAGAAAGGAAGATCAAGGTGATGCCTTGAATGGAACTCACCACCGTGTAGAAACATAATCAGTATATGGAGGCCTTGATGTCACTTCTCTAGCTAGTCCAAAATCAGCTATCTTTATAACATCATTTGTGACCAAGAGATTCTCTTGACGGAGGAGAAATGTTTAATCATATATCATTACAATGTACATAAGTATTCTTCATGAATTAAAATAGCTTTCTGCATAAAACAAAGAATGCAATAATGATATTATGGAAAGGATTTCAATACCAGGTTTTAGGTCCCGATGAAAGTATCCATTTTTATGCATGTATGCAAGACCCTGCAACACTTGTGACATAAGGTTTCGTATCTCTGCCTCAGAAAATGGGCCTTGCCGGTCTCTCATGATCTGATATAGGTTATATTCCTGGATATATGAGAAGCAATAAAAAATAAGTATCTGTTAACAAATTCAAGAGTAAATTTGAGTTATTGTTCTATAAGCCTTAGAATTTTATCCATCCTCATCCCTGCTCCTTCAGATTTTTTACATTTTGAAGTTAGAATATTTCCCCATCACTGATAATTAGAAATAAAGCGCAAGACACTCCACCACTAAAATTCCATAATATCACAAGAGAATTTCATAGTATCTGTGTTAGTTGCTTGAAGGAAGCTCTTTGCTGCATATTCTAATTCAGTATCTCCCAAATAGCTAGCAACCTTTGTCTTAGGACTTGACAGTAACTGTTGAGAAATTTTCAAGGAGTTTGATTTCTGCCGGAAAAATGGCTAATGACATCCCTAGTCTGTTGTGGAAGTGAGGGAACACAGTTTAAGTAGAAAGAAGAAGTCACTGTGAGCTCAAATCCTAGTAGCAAAAAGTTGTAATATCCTGAGAATAATAAATAATTGGGTTGTTTATTCTTAAGCTATGTCCTACAAGGTGTCTACAAGAGCCACCTAAATATTTTTTGTGCTTCAATATGGAAGCAATCAGGGTTTAAATAACCACACACCACAGATATAAAAGAAGTTCGAGATCTTTTTTCAGAAGTGATAAGCTCTTAGAATAAAGTGATGTATATCTACAATATATAGGATACGACAATTCAACGCAAATTGGAGGCTTTGATATGTGGTCAACGATGTTTAAGACTAGGCGTCGGATTAAATAATTTGGAACAATGGACCAATCAGGCAGTGAAACAGGCTGCAAATAGTACCCCATTCCCATATCTCGTTTGATCTAACCTCTGGAATGGACCATGAAAAAAGCCCCATCTAACCAAAAGGTTTGTAATTTTTTTTCCCGTCCTCAGACTGGGTGGTTTCTGAATACCATGATTTCAATGGTTTTCTACACAGAGAGGATTCTTCTAGATGACCATCTTGATAGGTTTATGCAGCTTGATTTGAGCTACGAGGGAAGGCTGATTAAACTATTACAACCTCGTGATCAGTAATCCTCTTTATGGCAACATGCCAAATTCTGTGCCGTCAATGTATTTGACTCTTTCCTTTGTACTTTCTAGCAGTCCAATTGTAGATTTTGTACGTGAAAATAGCCACACACAAAAGGTTTAGTTGTGTCACCATGTCCTTTTCGTGCATTAAACACATACAGGCACTACTATTTGCACAAACTTAATTTTCCACTTATCACTTGTATTCAGCTACAACTATCATCCAATCATCATGTAAATAAGCTTATTCCAAATACATTATTTTTCTATAGTACATTAAATAAACTAAATTGAGCTAGAATTTCGGCATGTCCAAGATTCTGTCAAACCTGCGATTGATCAAAACTAAGAGAACGCATGAACATAGCATAGAATCCACATGAGTCCATTTCTGCAGAGGAAGTTGAGGAAAATTTTTCATTTCTTAAGCTCTCACCATGTATTCAAAAATGAAGAAAAGCTCATGGTTTTCCCTGACGATCTCCTTCAACTTGACAATATTTGGGTGATTCAACTTGCATAGGGACTGCAAAAGCCAAAGATATTCTTTAACATGATAACATGAGACATGGAATATGTCGTCTTCAACCAATATAAGAATAACTTATCATACCTTAACTTCACGTAGATTCATGCACTCCTCCCAGAAGTAAAATTTTCTCTTCATTTTCTTGACAGCAACCTTTGAACAAAGTGCATGCATCAGTTTAAAATGAACTCCCAGATTAAAATCATAGAGTTTGAAATGCATACATAAGTAATTACTGAAGCATATGTTCAACCACAGAATGCCAAAGATTCCTCTATATAATTATAAATTATGTCAAAATAACATTTTTTGTATTACATCTGTAGGGGAGACCAGATTTTAATCCTGTATAATTTAATCTAACCCATACTTTCAAACTATTTCCTCATCATGTAGGTCAATGGTTATATGTCAAGGAGTATGAAAGCTTATCATGGAATACGGTCTAGATCGCTTGTGCTTAAAAACATATTAGGTATAGTTTTAATTTGAACTCCAAAGTTGCATACGAACCATCATTTCTTTCTTCTTGGGGTGCCCAATACTTACAATTTCATGCGTCTCAAGATTGAGGGCCTTATATACACTTCCACAGGTCCCATCTCCAAGCTCTTTCATAAGTTTATATCTGAAACCCATTGTTAGCAAGACATCTGTAAATCTACCAAGGACAAACTGCAGAAAATCCAATTAAAAGAAATTCCAGGAAAATAACAATTCACCTTTCCATTATTAGATCTCTATCCAGTGACCAATGGCAATGCCTCAGTGAACTTCTAGTGACATCCAGATACAAGGCTCCACAGTGGTAATGCAGTGTCTTCCAGTTGATTTTAAGTAGAGATTACGAGTAAACTGTAACATGAAATATGAGATGTTCTGAAAAGCAAACTGTTGACAATACGAGTGATTAAATATCACCCAAAAGATGATCGACATGCTTAGGTGCAGCCTCTATCTGCTGCAGTCAATTGATATCATCTACAAGAAGTCTGGGATATCCACAACACAACCGGGAAAGCTCTAATATGGGAAACGTTCAATTTCATCCGCAGAAAATTCCAATCATTGATGTATATCCAATCCATCTACTTTGGGGAGTGACCACCTCTCAAAAACTTGGATGACTAAGCTGTGAAAAAGTGAGAATATGCATCAATAGAGCTCTACAAGCTGACGTCTCTCACATGGAAATTACAAAACCCTTTAGATGGACATAACAAAAAGCATAATAATCAAAAGATTCTAAACAGTTCTAGGAAGACTGCAGCAGAACTCAGAAGGATCAATTGGGGTTTCCAGAACATACAATAATTTATGACCGTATTAAGAAAGCCCCCTCAAAACACAAATTAACACTATCTCAGACCTGCAACAAAACTGATTTCCATTACATTGGAACGTTCATTACCAAAAGAGCGAAACCTACCTCAACTATTAAGACCAAGAATTCGAGTTTCCAATAATTATTACTTTACGTTACACCATCAGAAAAAAACTGACTCATTTTCCAAATAGAATATCCTCTAAAATCCAAAAATTTTGAGCAATGTAAAAGCAATACAAAAGAGATCTTCAAAACAAAGTGAAACAATTTCTTAAAGAATTAATCTATCCAACAAAATCGAATTATCTTTCAATTAAGCTCTATTGAATGAAGTTTCCAATTCATAAGAGAAAAAAAAATACCAAAAAAAGTCAACAGAAGATTAAACCACTATAAAACCGAAAGCAAAGGGGGTTCTTGGAGAAAACTCTGCCTGCATTCCGATTCTAAGAAGAATCCCCAAATCGTTAGGCAACTAATCGAAACTCCTTCCACTCGAAACAAAATATACCTTCAAAATTGAAACAGAAACCAATATAGAGAGATTAAACTCACCATCTACGCTGACGAACTTGAACAGATACTGCAAAATAATAACGATCAGAGAAAAGAGAATCAAATATGAAGCTTCTGATCAGCAATGTAGGTGAAGAGATCAATTTTTTTGAGAAGGTTAAACATCAAAACACAGAAGAGAAATAGATTTCTGCTTCGCCATTAGAGCGAATTCCCACAGAAGAAAGGTAGAAGAAGAAAACAAAGGATGAGAATAAATAATAATTAATTTTTTTTTAAATAACAAATAAGAAAGCGAAAATATATAACAATGGAGAAGAGCTGAAGAAGTGGTGGAGAAGGAGAAGGAAATTAAGAGGTCCCCACATGAATTTACAATTGACCCCCTGAATTAGGTTTATAATTACAAAAATTTGAAGAATAATGACCATAATGCCATTAATTGATGCTTAACTTTTATCGTTTTGTGATTTTATATTGTGGTTGGGCAATAAAGGAAACTAGGTTGTAAGCTTGATTTACGTAAAGATATAGGCCATTTTTGTCTTTTCATGTATCTCACGGTAACGCCGATTGTGGCGAGTGGTTGGAGTCACCTCCACGCGCTTGGGTCGTGACTGTCGTGGCGCCGTAACTTTCCTTAGATATGAGTCGTATGACACTATGACCATGGGGACTTTAAGATTGTTAATGTCTAACAATCTATTGCCACGTGTCACGTGAAACTCAATTGAAACCGTTAAATATGCATAAGTGAGAAACGTTACCCACGCAGTGGGTCTCAGTTTGAAGATCTTGTTTTATGACGGATAAATCACCCCATCGACGGGTGTCAATTTCAAGCCCGCACCGGTAGGTTCCAATCAAGTCAGAACGTTTATGGCCTGATTTGGTTGGCTTGTTTATAAATAGATAGTATATAGTGTAAGGGGTAAGCCCGATGGGCCTCTCGATTGGTCCTGCTTGTTTACAAGCTCGACTCGAATCAACACATTTAGCCTGACCACTTATATAGGTATTTTGATATTTTTTGATAAAATTAGGGTATATATTGATATTTTTACTAATTATTGAATGTAATTACGTGTAATATCTTTTCAAAATTGTTGATAATTTAATGAAATAAATTAAAGTATTTTAAATCTAAGAAAAGTAAAGACTGTTTAAGGTTTTATTAGTACATTACCTCGTTTAAGGCCTGATTAGGAGAAGTCCGATTAAAACCTGAAAACCGATTGAGCCCAACATGACACCTCCCATGACTGACTCATCCCTTATATAGGTAGGTCATGATTGAGGACATAGGCCCGCCAGGCCCAGCTAGGCCCACCTGAGACTGGCCCCGACCCGACCGTTTGACACCCCTAACCCCATCCACTTAGATCTAATACCAATACCGATCTGAATCAGCCTAGAACAAATAGAAATACCCCTGATCTTCTTGGTTTTCTCCCTTTTTACCCTTCGTCCATACCGATATACACTAATATGGCATAAACATGGTTCTAAGTATCAGCATTAAATTTTTTTATCTGTACCTGTCGGTTTTAAGAAGTGTTTGATCCTTGTTTGATCCCAATATCTAACCGATATCGTATGGATTGAATGGTATGGACCTTGAGTAAAAAAAGTAAAAGAAATAGGTTTTAAGGCAAAACAGGAATATTTTTATCCGATATGAGGGATCCGATACTAATCCAGTTCGATTCCTCAAACCATGAGAGGGAATGAATGTGAACCGTGTGAATGGAGGGGAATTACTTTTGACATCCCCAAGTATTAGGTTTTTTTTTCTTTTTTAGCCGTGCCCCATTATTAGGTGGGCCTGACAGAACCGTGAATCCCAACCGTTCACAGCCGTGGTGCGGTGGTGGTATGGCGCACACCTCGTGTCAAAAAAACAAAAAAAGGATAACGTGATATGCGTGGCCGTCTTTTTTATTCGATTTTCCACGTCCAAAAGTGAATTGTGTCTTAATTCTTAAACTCTGTGTTGGGTTTGGGTATCGAGCAATATATGGTTTTTCAAGAGAAATATGAGTATAAAACTAATAAGATCCAAACGGATCGAATACGGATCCGATCTAGATATATTCCTGATCAGATAAGGATGTGAGTGGATTTTAGATTTACAATCCTGATTTTTGTAATTCGGATTTTTCTCATTTGAGTTGGTTCTCAATCATTCTCTCTCAGTTGTCTAAGCTTTTTCCTTTTATAGGATTTATTGAATCTTTAAGAATCCTTAAGAACATTAGTTACTTAATTTTGTATGCTTAATTGATATATAAATTACATTATGATTATTCGATTTTTGGATTTGTATATTCTCGATCGGATACGAATGTGAGTCATGTTCAGATTTTCGACATAATGTATCCCTAGAAGAAAGTGTGGTAACTGATTTTCGTTTCTGGTTGATCAATTCGAAGTATGAAATATAGAAATTAGAACTGAATCATTTATAAACGGTTTCAATATCATAAATCAAAATTAATTAATAAATAGTTTCAGTTAAATGATTTTATAGGTTTCAATTTCAGCTTTGTTGTCGGACCAAGTCACCAATTTCGGACTCAACTGGGTTTGAACATATTTGTGTTAAGCTTGAACCACGACATTTTAGCTTAAACTGTGATCTAAAAAATAAAAACATATTAAATCAATGGGAGAAGGTTCTTCAAAATGTAGCATGGTCCCTATGCAATAGAATAATGCATAGAAAGCATCAACAAGAGTGGGATTTCCACCTTTCATGAGGGGTGGGGTGGCAATCTCTTCTCTCCCCCGCCCCAAGTATTTAGGTATAGGGGTATGCTGCTTTTTCTTTCTTTCTTAGAGGGGTACACTACAGAGAGGGGGCAGGGAAGGGGAAGGTAACAACCAGGAGACTTGAACTCGAGCCAAGACCTCTTGGTGCACACCACTGCGTCACCAATTGCAATAGGCAGTGATGCGGCAAAAATTGACCAAATGACCTTCCCTGTAGTTCCTGGTGCTTTGGCCGACCTGCACAGAAGAGAGGACAGGGGAGAGCCGGGCTGACCCGACGGGGGACTCTTCTATGCCTAAGTCAGATCTTTCCACAGCAGATGCTCAAGAAAGTTTTTCCAGTAAAAAGAGTGATTGATCGATCTCCCATGATAGAGGCTTACCTTGGTATTTATACGCTGCTGATGGAGAGAGAATGAGGGGCGTTTGTGGAGAGTCTGGTTCAGGTATAGAGTCCTTGAGGGGAGTGGCTCTGTGACTAGGAATATTCTGGGTTCCAGGACATATTCTGGGAATATTTCCCATTGATATCAGATGTGCAAGTCGTGAGCGGGGTAGACGCCTCTAATGACGTGTAGTGGATAGAGTCCTGCCCCCGTGATCAGGGATCACATCCCTTGAATGTAGGAGTGGATGTGTGCACATTTCTGGGTATCTTACTTGACTGTGCCGAGCCGAGGTGATAGGTCAGCCGAGCCAAGGTGATTGGTCAACATGAGAAGGCCCCGAGGTGGTTGCTCAGCCTAATGGAGGGCTGAGATGGCAGCACGGCCTGATAGAGGGCCGAGGTGGTAGTACGGCCTGATGAGATATCGAGGTGGCAGCACGGCCTGATGGAAGGCCGAGGTGGTAGCACGCCTGATGGAGGGCCGAAGTGGCAGCATGGCCTAATGGAGGGCCAAGGTGGCAGCATGGCCTGATGGAGGGCTAAGGTGGCAGCACAGCCTGATGGAGGGCTGAGGTGATAGCACGGCCTAATGGAGGGCCAAGGTGGCAGTACGACCTGATGGACAACTGAGGTGGTAGCACGGCCTGATGGACAATTGAGGTGGTAGCACGGCTTGATGGAGGGCCGAGGTGGCAGCACGGCCTGATGGAGGGCCGAGGTGGTAGCACGGTCTGATGAAGGACCGAGGTGGCGGGTCAATCTTCTGTTTAGGTTTGCATACATGCTTCAGCTGTGCTGAGGAAGGGGACATATTTTGCCTCACCACCAGCCCCCCGCTCTAGCAATTTGGATCAATCGGCTAGAGCATTTAATTCAATCTCGACTTTCATACGACGTGCGCTGTCTATTCGGTGCGAAATGCGCTACTTCACTTTCTCAGTCGAGGCTGCTCAACGGTTCAAGGACGTGGCTGTCGCTTTGTTCAAAGGCGGAGGAGGAGGCAAAGTACCTTCATGGGGAGCCGCACAAGATCACAGGCCAACTGGAGGTTGAGAAGAAAATGGCTCGAACTGAGGATGTTCGTGCCAATGATGTCGAGTTGATAACTGGAGAGTTGGAACAGGAGGTTGCTAAACAGCTCAATGCCAATAGCAACTTGATGAAGGAGAATGATGCTTTCTAGGATGAGTTGTCCGAGACTCAGGGCGCTCGCAAGAAGGAGGAGCTCGCAGCTAGGGTTGGCGAGCTGGAAAGGCGACACCGGGTCGAGTTGGAGGCCAACAAGGTGGCTGAACCCCTAGGCCTATCAGAAGTGGTTGGTTGAAATTAACATTGCTTCGTTTTAGTTCGGCTCGGACGATGCCATCCGGTTCATCCTGAGTAAGATGCCAGGCTACAATTTGAAGGACTATGAGTAGCGTGTTCTCGCCCCTGCTACTTCGATGCAGCTTGACGGCTCGATCGATATTGGTGAAGAGGTTACCTGACTCGAAGGATAACCAAGTGAAGAGCTAAGCCCGTGGATTAGCCCCCCGAGATTAGCCTTGTATGTATATATGTAGATGTCTACTTCGGGAGCGATGTACTTTGAGGGCTTTTTTTCCTTTTTTGATGAATGAAAATTTTGTTTTGATGTCTTCATCTCTCAGCATTCTTGTGCTTCTTTCTTTATTTTCTTGTACTTCAAGCACGGCTCGAAATGAGTAACTTGTTAGAAGAATAAGGACCAGTGTAGCTGTCTGGGTGTGGCTCCGTTCCCTAGCTGAGCTCGGAATTGATCTTCCATGTTTAGCTCATTAGCTCTTGAGGTGCCAAGCCTGGGCCTAGCTATGGGGGTGCCAAGCGGGGACTCGATCTTAGAGAATACCGAGCTTGGGATTGGTCTTAGAGGGTACTGAGCTTGGGCTCGGTCTTTTGAGGTGCCAAACCAGGGTTTGTCTTGGCAGTGCCGAGCTGGGGCTCGATCTTAGAGAATGCCGAGCTTGGGCTCGGTCTTAGAGGGTGTTGGGCTTGTGCTTGATCTTTTGAGGTGCTATACCTGGGTTTGGTCTTGGCAGCGCTGAGCTGGGGCTCAGTCTTAGAGAATGCTGAGCTTAGGTTTGGTCTTAGAGTGTGTTGAGATTGGGATTGCTCTTTTGAGGTGCCAAACCTAGGTTTGGTCTTGGCAGTGTCGAGCTGGGGCTCAGTCTTAGAGAATACCGAGCTTAGGCTCGATCTTAGAGTGTGTTGTGTCGTGCTCAGCTTGCATACCTTAATGCATAAGGTCTTGAAGTGCCAAGCCGGGGCTTAGGCTTTTATGCCTTAATGCATAAGGGCTCGAGGTGTTGAGCCGTGCTCTAGCTTACGTGCCTTGATGTGCCGATCCGAACTCGGGCTTGCGTGCCTTAGTGCGTAACGGCTTGAGGTGCCGAGCTGGGGCTCGGGCTTGCATGCCTTAGTGTATAAGGGCTTGAGGTGTCGAGCTAAGGCTCGGGCTTGCATGCCGTAATGCGTAAGGGCTTGAGGTGCCGAGCCAGGGCTTGGGCTTACGTGTCTTAATACGTAAGGGCTTGATGTGCCGAGCCAGAGCTCTGGCTTGCGTGCCTTAATGTGTAAGGGCTTGATGTGCCGAGCTGGGGCTCGGCTTAGGCGTGAATGCCTTAATGCATAAGGGATTAATGTGCCGAGCCGGGGCTCGGACTTGCGTGTCTTAGTGTGTAAGGGCTTAAGGTGCCGAGCCGGGGCTGGGGCTTGGGCTTGAGTGCCTTAATGCGTAAGGGTTTGATGTGCTGAGCCGGGGCTTGGGCTTATGTGCCTTAATGCGTAAGGGCTTGATGTTCTGAGACGAGGCTTGAGCTTACGTGCCTTAGTGCGTAAGGGCTTGAGGTGCCAAGCCGGGGCTCGGGTTTGCTTGCCGTAGTGCGTAAGGGCTAGAGGTGCCGAGCCAGGGCTCGGGCTTACATGCCTTAGTGCGTATGGGCTTAAGGTGCCGAGCCGAGGCTCAAGCTTGCGTGCCTTAATGCGTAAGGGCTTGATGTGCCGAGCTGGGGCTCGGGCTTGAGTACCTTAGTGCATAAGGGCTTAAGGTGCCAAGTCGGGGCTCGGGCTTGCGTGCCTTAATGCGTAAGGGTTTGATGTGCCGAGCTAGGGCTCGGGCTTGAATGCCTTAATGCATAAGTGCTTGATGTGCCGATCCGGGGCTCGGGCTTGCGTGCCTTAGTGCGTAAGGGCTTAAGGTGCTAAGCTGGGGCTCGGGCTTACGTGCCTTAATGCGTAAGGGCTTGATGTGTCGAGCCGGGGCTCGGGCTTGCTTGCCTTAGTGCGTAAGGTTTGATGTGCTGAGCCGGGGCTCGGGCTTGCGTGCCTTACTGCGTAAGGGCTTGAGGTGCCTAGCCGGGGCTCGAGCTTGCATGCCTTAGTGCGTAAGGGCTTGAGGTGCCAAGCCGGGGCTCGGGCTTACGTACCTTAATGCGTAAGGGCTTGATGTGCTGAGTCGGGGCTTGGGCTTGCGTGGATTAATGCGTAAGGGCTTAATGTGCCGAGCCGAGGCTCGAGCTTGCATGCCTTAGTGCGTAAGGGCTTGAGGTGCCGAGCTGGGGCTCGAGCTTGCGTGCCTTAGTGCGTAAGGCTTGATGTGTCGAGCCGGGGCTCGGGCTTGCGTGCCTTAGTGCGTAAGGGCTTGAGGTGCCGAGCCAGGGCTCGGGCTTGCATGCCTTAGTGCATTAGGGCTTGAGGTGCCGAGCCAGGGCTCGGGCTTGCATACCTTAGTGCGTAAGTGCTTGAGGTGCCAAACTTGGGTCTGGTCTTGGTAGGGCTGAGCTTGAGCACGGTCTTAGATGTTACCAAGCTTGTACCTCGGTCTTAGATAATGCCGAGCTGTAGCTCGGTCTTCGATGCTGCCGAGCTGTAGCCTGTCTTTATGCCTTAGTTGTTAAGGTCTTTGTTTCTTTAAAAGATCCAGATATTTGGGAGAAGCTTCATAGTATATTGATGTGTGGTATGCACTTGGGACAAATATATTGCTTCGAATTGGAATCTAATCCACTCCGTGAATAAAATTGAATAACTGAGATATGGAAGCTACGGTGCTGACAATATAAAATCTATAAGACTAACACCCAATCGATGAGATTGCAATGCGATCTACTGATAAAATTGTCTACTGGCCTCAGTGATTGGAACAGTAAGTAGTTGTTCTACTGGCTCGGCTTAGCTCGGGTCAGGAGGCTTTCATCTCGGCAATCAACAATTTCTACCTTACTAGGCTCGAGCATAGTTTCTTGACAGATTTTATGAAGTTTGCATAGCATTCCCAGGATTCCTTCTAGCTGGACTTGCATTCCCCAACTCCATTGCTGGCGGGGAATTTGACTTTCATGTGCTTAATGGACACAATCGCCCCAAGGCCATTGAGACCAGATCGACCAAGGATTGCGTTGTAGGGTGAGGCGATCTTGACAACCATAAAAGAAACCATGGTAGAGGCTATTTGAGCTCCCTGTCCTATGGTTACGGGCAAGTCTACAACTCCTTCCAGCTCTACTGGTGTGCCTAAAAATCCATACAAGGGTCCTGGAGCTGGCTTTAGGGTCCCAGTGCCAAGCCCTAGTTTTGTGAAGGCTTCATAGGACATGAGGTCAACGAAGGCTCCTGTGTCCACTAGGATCCTGTGGAAGGGGTGGTTTGCCACCACTAATTGAACTACGACAGTGTCGTTGTGAGGCCAGTTCAACTCTTCCAGATCTCTGTTAGAGAACATAATGAGTGGATCCATTTTGAGGGCTTTAACAGGTTGTTCCGTGATGCATACGAACCACGCATGTGCTTTAACTTTTCTGACTGATTCCGTCGTGGGTCCGCCCATGATTGTTAGAATGGCTGGACCCATTGGCTGGTTATCATACGCGTCAGCTCGGTTAATGATTGGTTCCTTCAGCCGCTCAGTCCTATCTCGACTCGGCCTTGCATCATCTCTCCTCTGCTCGAGCCAGTTCCATCCATATTTCTGCTTTAAATACTTGTTAAGGTATCCAGCCTTGATGAGCTCATCAATTTCCCTTTTCAGAGAATTGCAGTCTTCAGTGTTATGCCCATAGTCTCGATGGTATCGGCAGTACCGGTTTGGGTTCCTCTCCTCTGGTTTAGCCATCATTGGCCTGGGCCAACGAAAATACTTCTGATCTTGGATCTCTAAGAGCAGTGTTTGTTTGGGAACGATCAAGTTCATATCGCTCAGGTTCAGCTATGTCAAGTGGCCGATCTGTTCTGTTCTTCTTTGGCTTGCGAGAATCATCCCTAGGCCTCAGAGTCATTTTCTTCTCCTTCTCTGACTGATCACCCTTGTCAGCTATCCCTCTGGCAGCCAGGGTTTTCCTCCATATTGGTGTATTGATTGCATTGTCTTAACAGTTCGGGCATTGTTTCTGGCAAGTTGAGGGCCAGAGACTGGACCAGATTAGGGTGCATTACCCCGTTGCACAACGTGCTATACGCCACTCCTTCCGGTAGGTTTTGGTACCTCCAGTGTTGCCTTGGTGAATCAGGCAAGGAACTCTCTTATAGTCTCTCTCGCTCCCTCCCTCATGTTCATCACGTTTTGCGTAGTTTGCTTCTGCTTCATACTTGCTTGGAAACGTTTGAGGAACGCTCTTGTCCGCTCTTCATAGCTGTGGATAGATCGGCGCCGCAAGTTCGACATCTATACTAGCGCTGCTCCTTTTAATGAGGCTGCGAAAGCTCGACAGAGAACAACGTCTGACCTACCATGAACCGTCATGGCCGAGCTGTAATATAGCAGATGATCATAGGGATCTGAGGTGCCGTCATATCCATTGAAGACGGGTATCATGAAATTTGAGGGCAGCTCGACGTCTATCAGTTCGTCGGATAGTGCATTATGGGCCGGAGTTACAGTTATGTCGACCGGGTGCCTTTGCCTTTGCATTCCTTCTTCTCGCTTAGTGAGGCACTGGATGTGACTCTCCAGGTCATCCCTTCTCACCTCGGCTTGGTGATCCGGGGATCATCGTGGCCTTTCACCTCTTCTGAGGCTTCTTCCTCGGCCTTGGTGACCACCATGCCGATCCTGACCTTGCCGTGGTGCACCTCTGGTGAGACGTGAAAACACCCGATCCCATTCTGACCTCGATATGTGGAATCGTATTGCGCCATATGTATTGAGATTGTTCGGGAGACATGGTCCAAGCTCGGTGAAGAAATGAAAATTTCAAAGATTCTGCTCGTGAGCGTAATGGTATAAGGCCTGCCTGACTGTGCCGTTTCGTAAGTAACTTAGTGCTCTCCCTATAATTGGAAATGAAAGAAAAAAGAATTCGTTTGGATCCTCCCACATGTTCAATCTTTTTTTCGCACTTTGCATTTTCCGTCTTCTTGTCTTAGTTCTTTTTTTCGCCAGGCTACTTTTCTATTTTTTATTTTTAATTCTTAATATCGGATTCCTTTTCTGTCATTGGAACTTTATGTGTTCTGCCTAATGGGTGTTTAGGATGCGTTGCAAAGATGTGTGGTTTAGTGGTCTTTTTTTATGAACGGGACAGGGACGGTTGCTATTAGAACTGAATGGGCTTCCTCACGGGGGTGATCCAGAAAAGAAGACCAAGATCTGGTTTGGTCAAAACAATGTTGTGGCCGAAGGGATGAATAGCTCATCAAAATCGTTATTCTTTCCCTTTCTTCAGTAGAATCCCCGGTCCCAAATGACTACGGGTAGCTGCCAAGAAGAATGAATTCCCAAAGGGGTCCAATAAGACTTCCTTTCGAGTAATATAGGGACGGACTGAATTGCATTGAACCTCCCAATCGAATGAATCGTAGAAAAGGTTATCCGCTTTCTTCCGGTTGGATGCAGAAAGAACTCTAATCGAGGGAAGGTCAGTTTTCGTAGCGCTTCCTTTTATCCTCGATGGTGAAAGTCTTCGACCGGCTCAATAGAGGCTAGATCAGACTAAGGAGAGGGGGAAAAGGGTCATGATGCCCAAGTAGGCATGAATTTGACTGTTCTTGGCTGGCCTATCTTGTCTTTCTTTCGCAGAATTCGCCAATCAATCAATGTCCACTAACGCAACAAGAAGGACGTTTCGAGTTGGGCCTGACCCTAGGAGAAGAACTTCTGAGAGACGTTAACTTTCACACTATCGGCATACCTGCTTCCAAAGCGTATTTGACATCTTTCGTACGTTAGATATCCACCTTTACATATGTCTTTTTGCCCGTTTCCATCATTGATATAAGCTTCTTTAGCCTGAGAGGCTCTTCTCTTATCCTTCTCCATACATAAGAGAAACAACAAGGTAGCATTTTAGTGGGTGAGTCCTGACCCCCATGGGGTTGATCTCTTCGAGTTGTCCTCTAAGAATTTTCTCGTTCTTCTCTGTGCGGACGCACGCCTCTAGTGAGTCTTTGAGGCGACAGCTGGTGTCTTCCTACCCGGGGTGGGGATCTATGGACATCATATGTCTCTGGGCTCTGGTGACGCGTGGAATGACGAGCTCTCCCATTTTGGGCTGGAATGAGACCTTGTCTACGCCCCTCGGTAGGAGAGTGGGGTGGTACTGAGTGAACAGTACATGACGTTCTGGCCGACCCCCTCCTTGCTGTTGATTGAGGGGTGACATTGTTGTCAGGAGATTCATCGTTGCGTTATTTGCCCGGAAGATGCCTAGACAGCTGAGCCGAACAAGTCCGTGGCACTAGAATTGTCGAGCCGAACTGATGTATGAAGTCTCGCACCAGTGTGTTTGTCGCTAACACCTGTAGCTGCAGGCTCTGCATCTGCTCTTCCATGTTTGGGTGAGTTACCCGGGATGATGAGACATGGCGAGATAGCTAAGGGTTCTGCTCACGCTGATTCCCCTCTCCCTCCATCAGGCTTGGTTTGCTGGGGTCCTTATGGAGGGGTCTCTGTTGGGACATTCTCTTGCTCTGCCATTGGTGGTGAATAGGGACTTCCAAGTGGTAACTCGCGAGTGGATCTTACTCGTGTTGTCGTAGAAGAAACGATATTCTCACTCCTTAATTGCATTGGTTCAAGGTGACTTTTTGTAACCAATTCTCATAGACGGCGCCAATTTGATGCAGCAAAAATTAATCGGATGACCTTCCCTGCAGTTCCTGGTGCTTTGACCGACCTGCACTGAAGAGAGGATAGGGGATAGTCGGGCTGACCCGACGGGGACTCTCTGATGCCTAAGTCATATCTTTCCACAACAGATGCTTAAGAGAGCTTTTCTAGTAAAATGAGTGATTGATCGATCCCCCATAATGGAGGCTTACCTTTGTATTTATAGGCTGCTGATGGAGAGAGAAGGAGGGGCATTTGTGGAGAGTCCGGTTCAGGCGTAGAGTCCTTGAGGGGAGTGGCTCTGTGATTCTGGGAATATTCTGGGTTCCAGGGCATATTCTGAGAATGTTCCCCATTGATATCAGAGGTGCAAGTCGTGAGAGGGGTGGACGCCTCTGATGACGTGTAGTGGATAGAGTCTTGCCCCCATAATCAAGGATCACGTCCCTTGAATGTAGGAGTGGATGTGTGCACGTTTATGGGTGCCTTACTTGACTGTGCCAAGCTGAGTTGATAGGTCAACCGAGCCGAGATAGCTAGTCGGCATGAGAAGGCCCCGAGGTGGTTGCTCAGCTTGATGGAGGGCAGAGGTGGTAGCATGGCCTGATGAGATACCGAGGTGGCAGCACGGCTTGATGGAGAGCGAGGTGGCAGCACGACCTGATGGAGGGCCGAGGTGGTAGCACGGCCTGATGGAGGGCCGAGGTGGCAGCACGGCCTGATGGAGGGCCGTGGTAGCAGCACGGCCTGATGGAGGGCAGAGGTGGTAGCACGGCTTGATGAAGGGCCGAGGTGGTGGGTCAATCTTCTGTTCAGGTTTGCATACATGCTTCAGCTGTGCTGAGGAAGGGGACATATTTTGCCTCATCAGGCAGTTATTGTTAAAGTGAAAAAATTGCATATTACAAAATCATTTAATAACCATTTTTACTTGTTAAAATCAAAATCAAATCAATTTGTATAGTGTCAATTGATTCAAGTATAAACAAATTGATTTGATTTTGCTAAACGGTTTCAATTGGTAATTGACACCCTTAAAAGAAGTAGATAAGAACCCACCATCTAATAGATCCCATCATAAAAGTCTGGATGGTTAAAGATTTAACATCATCTAATTTATCCATGGGGTGGTTTGCATTTTTTATATAAGGACAAAAAAAATATTACTCTGTGTTGGCTCTCGACTAACACTGAGAGGGGGGTGAATCAGTGTGTCCAAAAATTTTCCCTCAACTGGTTCTTTACTAGGTCACTAGCTGATGTGGCTCACTCTCAATCACAGTCTATTGATGTTGCCTAGAGCTACTATGTGAACTATTGATAACTCTCACTGCTGTACGAAGTTACTCACATAATAAATATTGCTGCTGAGAGTTAACTCACAGACCCCACACGGCAATCACTATCACATACACATAGTCGTATGTACATCCACATTATACTACCAAGTGGTCAGGTCTACCAGATGTACACACCCATCCTGCAGGCACACATTCCAATCCACAATACAATACTAGCATACACAATCACAACACAAGAAATACGTGCTTCGGCCAGTTGCCTACATGTACGGAGTAATGCCCACTGTCGAGCTCAGTATTTACTCAATACTAATTATGACTGCACCCACAGTCAAGGGAACACGTTTCCAGTTTCCACCATTGACTTACAAAGGCTAGGTCTTCACCCCAATTTCCCAGAATAACCTGAGAGGCTACACCCATGGCAGATATGTTTGGTAGTGGTAATTACCAAGGAACACAATGTCCCTATGTCCAGCACCCACTGAACACCAATTACATAGATAAGGTTCAGCTTATAACAATGCCCTACAATGACATCTCACATAGCATAGGTCTATGGCAATATAACCTAGCTAAGCATACACTGGAAATACAGTAAATCAAAAGCACAGTCAATGAGTGTAGAATAGCTTACAACTCTGTAATGTCTTTGATCACTGGTTTCCGAAGATGGGACCGAGAACTCTGATGGTCCACGAGAATCTTCAATCTCCCCTAAGTTGATAAAGAAATTGGAATCTTCAAGTGCACTGTAGAACCCGAATTAGTCTGTGTCTGAAACACTCTGGCAGTGAGTGTGTGATATAGATACTTTCCCTCTTCTTTTCCTCTCTTTCTTTTCTTTCCTTTCTTTCCTTTCTTTCCTTTCCTTTTCTTTCTTTTCTTTTTCTTTCCTCCTTTGTGGAAGCTTACCCTAGCTTCATCAAGGCACACCACCTCTCATCTTCTTTCTTCTTTCTTTCCACTTCCTCTCTTCCTTTGTTAGAGCTCTAATGGCTCAACAATGGCTCACACAAGCATGAATAGGCTTCTTCTCTCTTTTCCCTTTCTTCTTCCTCCTCTTTTCTCTTCCCTTTTCTTGGCTACCACCAATGAAGCTTGCTGCCTTGCCTTCCAGCAACTTCCCAAGTCTCTAATGGAGGCTATGGATAAAGTACAAGAGACTATAGGTTTTGCATTCAAAGCCTAAGCCTTTTTTGAGTTTCAACTCAAATATTTGGCCACCTCTGCAACTCTCCTCTTTGTTTTCTTCCCGTAGGCATGTAGAACTCGGAGAGATGAAGAATCTCCAACTTGAATCACCCAAATTGGAGTTAGGATGAGGGAGATATAGCCCTTTGAAGTTGGGCTAACCAGAAAGCCAAAAATAGAATCTTTAGAGGAGCGGCGTAGGCTACACTGGCGGCCCACAACAGGGGTGCAAATTTGGCCGTAGATCTCATCAAAGAGCAACTAATAATCTGAGCCGTCCGATTAAACCAACGGACAATAGATCTAAACCATAGGTTTTGAATCTCTATGACGTCATCATGACGTACGCACTGACATTGTCAGGCGCGTTGTCGATCACCGATTGGTTGGTGTAGCAAGTTTCACGATACGCTGTTGGCTAATTTTAATAAAGCTCCATCAATCTTAACCGTTAGATCGGAACCGATCTGATATGATTGGCTTAGATCAAGATATTGAGAATCTCTTTATACATTCTATGCATATGCACTACACACAATCAAGGCTCAATATGGTGAGGCGCCACACTATCATATCTAATATACTCCACCAATGACAAGCCTCAGGTAAGCTTCTTCAACGCAAGTTCTTGTACGAACCGTCAAATCTGAATCTGACCGACGTGGCTCAATCTGAGCAGTGTATTAAGGATCCCTATGATTCTCTTATATACACATAAGCCCCTGCCTTTATATTTTCACTGCTAAACACCCCTTATCAACTAAGACCTTCAAAATCCCAAAATTACATAAAAGCCCTTTAAATTTTAAAAATAAATTCTAAAAAATCCACCCAACACGGAGGGCATACTAATGAATTTTCGGTTTGGATTTTCAAACCGACTTTACGGAAACACTTATAACTTTTTCATACGATATACGATCGAGATGAAACGAAGTGCGTTGGAACCGTAACTAGACGATCTACCACTTTCTAGAAGACTCAATCATTTGACTCAGCCATATAAAAAGACCAAAAAGCCCCTAGACCTTTTCAATGATGCATCTTTCTTATACGGAATCGGAATGAGATGAAATCAGAACCGTTGGAAAGATTGGATTTTTGTCGTTACATGGAGAACGCTTCCTTTAAAAAAAAATTTCAATGATGAAATTACCCTCGACTGCCACAAATGCCGTAACTTCTTCATATGGTATCGGAATGTGACGAAATCAAATGCACTGGACTAGATAAATTACAATCTTTTTCATGAAGAACTTATCTTCCAAAAATATCATTTTCATTACCGAAAATGCTCCCAAGCATAAATAGGCTAATTTTGCTAGTCGTGACCCAGAAACCTGCACCACATACTAAGGATGTATCAAACTACTCCATGCATACTAAGCGGCTATATTATCTCATCCGTGACACTGGACTTTGCCATGTCATCATTTCCATCCACGTCACCCAAACTGGCCACATCATCACTACCACATGGCCGGGTTACCAACAAGGACAACCATACAACAACACCATGTTGGTGCTGGTGCATACCAGCGTGCAGGCCAAGTGGAAGAAGCATACAGGAGCTCTTTCAGAGCATGGTGAGTAGAGGCAACATAGTTTTTCCACTCCCTGCTGTGTTTGAGTGTCTCTTGCACATGAATGGAAGAATTCTTGCTCCCTTTTGTTATTATTGTTTACTACAATTACTCTGATCAGTCAATAGAAAAACATAAAAGTAATTAATCATCCTTATCTAATGATCAAGCTGATTTTCCTTCCTTTAGTACCATGAATGGGGTGAAGGAAACTCTATATATCGTACTATCATATTACTACTATTAAAAAGTACGTACTCCATGTCTTTGGTATACATTTTCAAAAAGATAAAAAAAAATTGACATCTGTAAAAAAAAATTTCCAAATGACCAAAAAACCCCTCAAAATGGAAGATGAAACAAAAAATAATAATCCTCTCTCTCTCTCTCTCTCTCCATATTTAAATCTCTATAATTAAAATTAAAAAAAATTCAAATGACCAAAAAACCCTCAAAATGGAAGATGAAATAAAATAATAATTATCTCTCTCTCTCTCTCTAGACATGGAAGAGAAATGAAGAAATAATTCTTGCTATTATTCCTTAAATCTCTCTCTATTTAAATCTCTATAATTAAAAAAATTCCAAATGAACAAAAAAATCCCTCAAAATGGAAGATGAAAAAAAGTATTAATTATCTCTCTCTCTCTCTCTCTCTCTCTCTCTCTCTCTCTCCATATTTAAATCTCTATAATTAAAAAATTCCAAATGATCAAAAAACCCCTTAAAATGGAAGATGAAAAAAAGTATTAATTATCTCTCTGTCTCTAAACGTGGAGGAGAAAGGGAGGAATAATCATTAATTATAATTATTAAGCATTAAAAAGGATTAAAAAAAAAGGCACATAATAATCCACACTAGGCGTGGTTTTCTTTTCCCCAATCGTGGGGGAGGATAAAAAATAGGGAGATGTACAAAGAGAAATATGGAGAGAGAGAGAGAGAGAGAGAGAGAGAGAGTTATGGAGAGTGGGGAGGGAGTGAATAATAATGGGGAGATTTACTACATAAAAACAGTTTCCCTCAATCCTCTTCTATCGATTTTAAAAATTAAAAAAATAATAATTATCTCTCTCTCTCTCTCTCTCTCTCTCTCTCTCTCTAAACATGGAGCAGAATGGTCATACTACTATTAAAAAATACGTACTCCATATCTTTGGTATACTTTTTCAAAAAGACAAGAAAACCATTGATATTTGCCTAAAAAAATTTTCAAATTACCAAAAAACCCCTCAAAATGAAAGATGAAAAAAAAATAATTATCTCTCTCTCTCTCTAGACATGGAGGAGAAAGTGAGAAGTAATTCTTGCTATTATTCTCTCTCTCTCTCTCTCTCTCTCTCTCTCTCTCTCCATATTTAGATCTCTATAATTAAAAAATTCCAAAAGATAAAAAACCCTCTCAAAATGGAAGATGAAAAAAAAGTATTAGTCTCTCTCTCTCTCTCTCTCTCTCTCTCCAAACGTGGAGGAGAAATGGAGGAATAATCATTAATTATAATTATTAAGTATTAAAAAGGGGGAAAAAAGGCACATGATAACCCACAATAGGAGTGGTTTTCCTTTCCCTAATCGTGGGGGATAAAAAATAAGGAGATTTATAAAGAGAAATATGGAGAGAGAGAGAGAGAGAGTGAGTTACTTATGGAGAGTGGAGAGAGAGTGAATACTTATGAAGAGATTTACTACATAAAAACGGTTTCCCTCAATCCTCTTCCATTGATTTTAAAAATTTTACTCAATGAAATCCTTCACTAATAACACCATTATTTCTCTTAAATTTCCTCTATAATACACTATCCTTCCTTATATATACCACAGAGAATACAAAAAAGCAACTACAATATCCCAGAATTTCTCAATTTCAGATTTCTCTTCTACTATAATAGCTTAGAATATCTCAATTTCAGATTTCTTTTCAAGTACAATAGTTCAAAATTTCTCAACTTCAACTTCCTTTGCTCTTGGATCACTGGCACCGCATTTCTCAATTGCAGATGCTCCACATCCACAACGTACGTTTGCCAAACTAAACTTTATTTTTTTGTTTAAGTGGATCATTGGTTGTTGAAAGTCCAATAGAACTGGTAGTGCAAACCATTTATTTTTGCCAAGTATAAAAATTAAATTTTGCGCTTATTTAAAATCTGATCATTCTTCAGTCTGTCTTTGGTTTTGTGTTTATGTTGGTTTTGGTTTTGGTTTTGAGATTTTATTTGTGAGATTGATGTCATTCTCAGGATCTTCGTAGAGGAAGACAAGGTATATGTTTCTTATGTTTCATGTTCTCATCACCTTTTTATTATGGTAGTGATCATAGCCCCTAGGACAAGCCCCCGTACGGCAAGCAACACTTCCACAGGACCAATGGGCGATAATAGGCATGCCAATACTCGAACCCATAACCAGCCGACTCGAGCAGTGATGGGTTGAAGACATTTTCACCACTAGGCTACCAACCCTATTGTTGTAAAATCCACAGATGAAGTAGAAGAAGAAGTAATCAAGCAAGGACTTGAAGAGACACCAGAACATGACAGTGAGTGCTTAGAGGTTTGGACATACTCAAATAGTGTATTAGATCAAGAAGGAGAACTACAATACTTCTTGTCCTTGAAAACTGTTCTATCTATTAATATTATAAACATTTGATTTTTTATGAGAGAGATTTTCAGTGAAAGTTGAATGATTCTGATTCAATCCTAATATGACTAGGTCCATACAATTGTGGGGTCAGTATGGGCCCACGAGACTAGTCAGGCCGAAGGCCTAGATACCCGTCGTTAGCAAAAAAAAAAAACAAAATTTTAATTTTACCTTTTTTACTTTCATTATAATGCATTTTTCCTCAAGGTATAGTATCATTTCACATGTATATTCAAAAAATATGCATAATAATTACTACTTTAACAACAATTGCTTAGCACAATTGATAAGGTTATGGTGTGCTGAGCTCACACTCATCAAGATCTCTTGAGTCCGAGTTTCTTGGCTGTTACCATCCCCCTTCCTTTTCTATAGTGTTCTCATCTAAAAGAATGATAGCTTTTTATAATGTCATAATGATAAATTACTTTTAAAATATGTTTTTATTTTTTTTTTTCCAATGAGAAATCAAAAGAAATTTAGGATAGATCTTCAGTTTTCAAACAAATTTCCATATTCTTTCTATTGACAAATTAGTCTGGATAGTAATATTACTTCTAACCAAATAGTCCACAATTAAATAGATAGACAATTTACCATTCCTACTATAGGGACAAAACCATTCATCCCTAAGACCATTAGATTACACCATAGAGATTCTCTCAATTTCCAAATCAATATGGGGGAGGGAACCACACCAATTCAAGAAATCATGGTGCCACTGATCTCCAACAATCAAATCATTATCACAATTGTAATCCATGTATATATACAGTACTCCGCCTCAGGAAGCGAGGTTCCGTGATCAAACTTTTGCCACTGCACCTAACTTCTTTGTGGCCACCGCATGAGAGTTTCTATCTCGGACTGACCTAGTCCTGTGTAAGCGGTATCACAGTGACCCCAGGGACTAGTCAGGTCAAAGATCCGAACACCCTAGGTATCAAAATAAATAAATATATATATAGTTGAGAAAATAATAGGAATCATAAAATCTTAAAAAAAAAAAATGTATGTTTTTATATCCCTAACTTATTAAAAAATGTGTCAAGTTCTCAATATACCTATAAAAGTGTGTCATTTAGATAGTTAAAAAAAAAAAAAAAAAACCAATAATACTAGGGGCCCGTTTGATAACGTTTCTGCTGTTTCTGTTTCAAGAAACGGCAGAAACATAAATTTCCGTTTCTAGAAACAGAAACGGAATTGAAGGTGTTTGATAAGTCATGTTTTTAGAAGTCGATAGTAACCAATGAAAGAATGGCCACAAGTCGTTTCTAGAAACGGAGAAACAAGTTCAACTTGTTTCGCCTAGGTCGTTTCTTGAACCATAAATAAGTAAAAATTTCTATTTCTATTTCTGAAAATAAGTGAAACGGAACAGTTTTATCGAACGCTTTTTACTCAGTTTCTGCTGTTTCTGGAAACAGAAACGCGTTTCTTGAAACGTTATCAAACGGGCCCTAGAACTTCTAGAACAGTAGGTAGTACGTCTAACACAAACATTGATTTTTGTACTTCTATATACCTTACATTATTTTAAATATTTTAACATAAACAATGAACTCATAATCAAACCTTTATACTCTATCTTGTTACTTGCTAACAATTAAATTTTGTGATTAATTATTTACCATATTTTTTTTTTTCACTTGTGCACATCTTATGTGTAAAGTGACTAAAGTCTGAATAGTTGGATCGCTTTTTTTTTTTTTTTAACTAACGACGGGCATTCAGGCCTTCGGCCTGACTAGTCCTACGGGCCCAAAACTATCGACTGTCTATAATGCGTCTAATGGTTAATATTTAGTAATGTTAATCAAGAACATGAAAAAAGTACTGATTAGTTGCCCCAAACCAGTTGCTAGGTCCCGTCTTTATCCATAATATCAAAACAAAATTTAAATGCCAACCATAATGATCATGATAGCATGCTCATGTTCTCCATAACAATGTCTTTGTGAGCGTAAAAAAAGTCTGCAGTGAGATGGTGAGGTGCAGTGAGTATCCAACGGCTGGGGTACTGTATGGCCGGACCCTCACAACCATTGGATGCTCACTACACGTCACCGTTCATTACAGACAATTTGTGATGTATCAAATGGTTAATTTTGATCAAGACATGAAAGATTTATTAGTATACTAAACCTGATTAGTTTTCCCGGACACCTTGGTTAACAAAAAAAAACCTGATTAGTGAGTTCTACATGCTCATCAATATAGATGTATGGCTAAAGCATTTTCATCCCTCAACATCTGACCTAATAGTGTGGATCCTCATAAATACACAAAAAAACTGGTCTTACTAGTTCATTGATCCATTCATTTTTACTCCACCCCACCCTCATCAACCAAAAAAAAAAATCCATCGGCAAAATAATACACATTGGTTGTGAGCCTCTATGCCTTGACACGATCCTTGTGAATACAAAATCCCACCCTTGTTGATGCTCATTGACTTTGGGGCCACACAACTAAGAAGCATTCTTTTCCTATTATAAAATCACCTATTTTATTTCCAACCCTCCAATGATTGCAGGCCAAATGAAGGAGGGAAATATCAACCCATGTAACAATCTCTTAATTATGATTTCACTGGTATCTATTTTTGTTGTTTGGATCCTAACATATAGTTTTATAGTTTCGTGATAGTCTTGTAATGTTTTGTGTTAATTATTTAAAAAAGATAAGAGATTATTGTTTGATCGCGCGGCCCTGCATCAGTGCGGGGTCAATGAGAACGTGTAGAAAGGCATCAATATGAATGATATTAATTATTTCACTGGAAGTAGAATAGTAATTTCGCACACCCATGTATCTAATTGCAAAGTCCATATATATATATATATGACAGGAAAGAATCTTTTCCATTTAATAACAATCTTCTTCAATCCTTCTAGGGATCACTTATTGTTGAATTTTCTTGAGGAATAGGGTGAATATCTTTGTTTGACTAAACAAAATGCAAATTTCTGCATATGACAAACATTAGGTGGGGGAATAAGTGTGATATAATTAAAGTTGATTCGATTAAGAATAGTTGAAAATTTAGGAATCCTAGATAGAAAAACAAAACAAAAAAAAAAAAAAAAATCTAGCCAATAATGTTAGGGATTTATTGATAATTGTAACCAACTTATCAAGAATCGAAATCAGATTGGCTGGATCAGCCAAACTAGATGAACCAAATTGGAATCTGTCTAGATCGGTCGAAGTCAATCTCAATTCTGACCGAGCCATATGGTGCAGGATATTTGTGTGCAATGGTTCTTTGAATGGTTAAGCTTCTATGATGAGTTTGGCCTTTCTATGTATGGTAGCAGGAGGCAACCTAAATGGTCATCACAAGCTTTTGTGTAGAAATAAAGGTATCAGATGTTGAGAATCTTAAGATTGATGTTGTTGAGATGCATTTCTTGCTTGCTTGATGAACTGTTGAAGAAGATCAACATCGATCGTTGAAGCCAATGAACCAAATAGGTTGAGGTCTATCAGAAATAGATACTCTCCTTGAGGTTTGAAATGCTTCCTACACTAGTACAATTGGGGACTCCTATGTTTTACTTTCAAGAGATAAAACAACCACTGATCTTTGTTTGATTGTACATAGACTCTGATCCTTTGGGAGAGTAAAGCTAGACACAATAGTTTAGAATAAAAAAAAAAAAACTAAAAATCTTTTTTTGAAGTAGGGATTGTTCTTTTTATATATGAGAAGAAAGAACACCTCCAATGGGTCTTCCCAAATGCCATGTCTCTTCCATAAAATATGTTTGTTGATCATTCATACATATTTTCCAATAGTCACACTTATTGGTCACTTAGATACCTATTAGGAAGAGACAAACATCTCCAACACACACTTTTATAAGACAAGAATAATATTTTAAATATTTTATTTCTAAAACTATTAAAAGATTCCAACAGCCATTTTGTAGCAGCAGCCAGGAAGTGATAATTTCAAGGCCCCTATGAGCCTTATGTAAGTCCATCAATTATGAAATCCATTTATGGCATGATGATGGTGAAATAGAATTGGACTTGATCAAGCTTCCATCAGTAAGACCAAGTTTGAGATCGTCTAAACTAACAAGTGGGTCAAGAGCTTCAAACGGTCACTTATCGATGGAGACTTAATTAAATGGACGATTCCTTATAACTTATGATTGTATTAGTACTTATAATTTGTATATCTTGTAATCCTAAGCATACGTAAATTGATTCTAATGTGTAGAACATTAGTGACTCACCTAAACCAAAAAGAACCTAAACTAAGTGTATAGGTATACCATAACTTCGAACTGTTTTTTGAGAAAATGGTGTTGAACAAAAAATGCTTTAAAATTGGGGGTTTTGACCTAACCCGTGCTTTATATACATTTTTTTGCAAATAAATTGAAGTGAAATCCATTCTTGACAACACTCCTATGTATAAGCATGCTGACATTTATATTTCAATTCGAAAACAACTTTAATTATATGAAAGTTTAACATCCGTAATTTCTATGGAAAAATGAATGCTCTCTGGTGGCATGGCCCGTGTTAGACACAGAGGGTAGACAAATGATGCCCCCACCCCTATTAATACCCATGTATGTCTTCTCATTGGCCCATGCTGGTGCAAGAAGTACATGACTATGGAGTATTATTTTCTCCAATAACTATTTGCTAATTAGGTCTCATATAGAATGCAGGGTTTAAGACGTGCGCTTGGTCCAACAGTAAGGTACGACTGTTGTGACATGGTCGTCAAATGGTCGAAACAGTCTCTCGACATTCTCTAAGTAAGGCTGCATAGTTCTCTCCCTCTCTAGACCTTGCATATGCGAAAGCCTTATGCACTGGATATGCCAAAAAAAAATAAAAGTTTAGTAAGATTGGTGTTAGAGGAAAGGTATTTCAAGTTGGATTTAGGTTGTCAGAAAGAAGTTCAAAAAAGGGTAAGGACTGATGAATTGAACCCCACCCATTTTAGCCACCAAACCCAACCCATACTTAATCTCAACCACAATAGAATTGCCTTACCAAAAAAAACAGAGCACAATAGAAAGTGAGAGAGTGAGTGACTTTGTAGTCTTTTGATTTTTTTTTTCTTTGGTAGAAAAAGACTCATGCATTCAAATCATTCAAAGGAAAATATCAGCATGCTTATTGGAGTGTGAGTGGCTCTTTCTTTTTTTCTTTAGCTCTCTTTACTCATATTGGATGGGATACTTTTTGAATTGTGAATCTGCTCTTTTATGGGAAGCTTTGTTTAAAAGGTCTTAAATTTGATATTTTAGTTTTTTTTTTTTTTTTTTTTTTTTTTTGCTGCATTGATAGATCTCGTGAACCCTTGATGTACACTCACCTCTACTCACCTCGATGCAGTGATCGACCTTCGCAAAAACTTCTTATAGATATTTTGAGAGGGTATTTCTTTCATAAAAATATTTATCACAAACATGAGTTCATGCATTTATATAATATATATATATATATATATATTATAAAATTCATAATTTACATAATCTTACCCTCAATTCACAAAGAGATTGTTTCCTAGTCTAATTTTCGATCACTAGGCCACAAGGCTCTAAGTATTAACTACTAACATGTAGGAAACATTTTCTTAATCCCCCACCCCCCAACCACAAAGAAAAATTAAACTTGGATTGACTAACTCATTGATCCACTTCAAAATTCTTTGGAAACCTATTGAAAATTAGGTATTTTTTAACTAGTGGATCAAACATGTGGACCTTGATTCAACCAAAAGTCTTATGGTTTACATAAATATTAGATGGCAGACATCCTACCATGGGTAAAGACAATAAAATACTATTGCCAATTCACTTTATTTGAAAACATTGCATCTCAAAGGCATATTCTATTTAATTCCCAAAGTATATTCTAATTTTTTCCCATTTGTTAAGTGATTCCAGGGCATATCCCCTAATAGATTGAATTCACTCTTCCCCCCCACCCCCATTTTTGTGAAGATGGGAGTGAATCTTATCCACTACAACTGCATATGGATATGGGAGATGTATTTAAGTGTGGGCAAATGAGTCCACATCCACATTACCCAAACAAGGAGTGGTAATCCAAAACGACAGAGAGGTATTGAAGAGAGCGATGGGGGTATGTCTGTTCTTATCTTTGATCAATACTCTTGAAGTATTGTTTGTTGAAGATTCTTATTATATCAAAGATTTATATGCACCGTCTCTGCACTCAAGCTGGTTTGCCCGAGAGGTTAAGGGGGAAGACTTAAGATCTTCTGCACATAAGTGCGCATGGGTTCGAACCCCATAGCCAGCACTATTTTTCACTGTTTGTTTTCTTGTTTTATCCTCTAGGAACTTCAACCTAATGGTTTTTGTTTTTGTTTTTTTTCACAAAATAGATGTAAAATTAAAGTTGAATGGAATTGTTTATTATTATATGTTATTTTTTTAAAATATTTATAAGGTTATAATTATTTTTATTTTTTATTCAAAAGGTTTTAATGTCTTTTGATTTTTTCATGATTTTTTTTTTTTAATTCTTACAATAATTGTTTATTCTAACTATGAATGGCTTAAACTTTTTTTGGTATAATTGATAACTTAACCTACTATGTATATTAATTGGTTTACTTAAATAGTTTACCATCAATTTAAATGATTCAGTTTAATTTGATTTAAATTGTTTAACTAATCGATATCAATCTTGATATCAAAACCAAACCATTTCTTAAACCGTTTCATGATTTCAATGTAAACAGCTCGATTCGATTACAACAAACAGTTTCAATTTGGTTTTATCCTTACTCTAACCAATATATAACCAATATTGAATCTATCTACATTTTTTTTTTTTTTTTTGAGGGGGGGTGGGGGTGCAACACCCACTATGTGACCAGACAAGGACTCAAAAGAACCACACCACTTATTGCTAACAAGGGTGGGGGAGGAGAGATGACCTCCTCAGACTTATGCCAAATCCACTGATTAGCTGCCGCTACTTTGCCACAAGACACTTTCTTTCTATATATATATATATATATATATATTTATTTTTGGTAAATCCTGTCTACTTGTACGCTTTATTTATTTATTTTTGGTAAATCTTACTATAAATAAAATTTTCCATGTGGCAAGAAAGAGGTGAAAAAATGGTAGAAAGAGGTAGCAGAAAATGGATTACTAATTGAGAATATAAGAAAAAAATAGCGAATATAATGGAAGCTATACAGAAAAATGGAAGCTATATGGTTGATACAACATTCATTAAGTTACCTTCTCTCCTTTAAATAATTAATGGATGAATCATTACTTTTATTTTTCAACCAAAAACGGAAAAAAAAAATAAAAATTTCTTTGTTTACTCTTTTTTTTCCTATGTGGAGCACCTAATTGTGCCATGTTTTTCATCCCTAGAAAACAATTGTACCATGTCGAGCAAGTGACGTCGTCATTTTGATTGTTTAAAAGATGAATTGATATATATCATGTATGCGATAATGGTACGGTCAGGACAACAAACAAAATTGAAATATGATTATTAAGAATTGAGACAATGATAAAACTTTGACTAAGGTTAGACATGTACCGAATCTAAAGAAAATTTGATTTCGAAGCATAAGGGTAATGAAAATGAAGATAAATTATCCAAAGATTGCTATTGTTGAAGGGTCCTAGGGTGATGGAGGTGTCTATCTCACTACTTCTTCAGCTACGAAAGCTTTAGATTGGATACTAGTTTTGGGCTGTTCATTTCATGTGTTCAATCAGGGATTAGTTTGCGACATATCGTATATGTGATAATGGTATAGTTACAATGACAAATCATGTTGAAGCAAAATGGTCAAGATTTGGAGAGTTCAAATTCACATGTTTGATGAGATTGTGCGAACTTTGATTAGGGTTACATTTGTAGGATCTGAGAAAATTTTGATTTCACTTAAATAGTGGATGTGAAAAGTTGCATATGCTAGTCTAGAGGTGGAGTTCTTAGGGTCTTTAGAGGGGCCATAGTTGTGATGCAGTGACAAATGATTTGGAATCTGCATAAACTTTCAGGGAATGTTAAAATAGTTGGAGTTACTATTAGAACTCATGTAATAGGTATAGGTGAATGACTGAAACAACAAGCACTTCATGCTAAGAACAAGTACAAATCTAATAAGAAGTGTCTCTTTCGCTTCAAATCATGTGAGTGGAAGTGAGACTCTGATCAAGTTGTAGTAGTAGGAGAGGTAAAGTCCCATTATACCATGTGACATTGAGTTTTATAGAGCAGCTGGAGGAGAGCGTAAGCTATGTCGCTTTAGATGTGATGGATAGACAGAGATTATAGGAAAGTTTGTAGAATAAACACCAACACCATTCTTTCTTGAGGGAGATTGGAGAATTCAAGCCGAGGTGAATATTTGTTAGGGTTGTGTTTTAAATTTGTAAAGCTCACACAAATTATTATTGAACTTGTATACTTTTTGCAAGGTCAGTTCTGGGTCCATTACATATGTGGGGGGAAATTTTTATAATTGAGTGTGAATTAGGATTTCTAAGGTGCCATTATTGTTTTCTTGGGGAAAAAACTTTGTAGGATTAGACAATGAGGTGAAGAGATGTAATTTTTCTTTATTAATAGAATTATTTTTGTTCTCTTCTGATTGATGTAGACATTTTTATTGAACCATGATAAATTCCTTATGTTTATGTGTGATTCCCCGTGGTTTAAAATTGTTCTACCTATTTTTTTTCCTCAATGAAAAAATTCTTTTGGGGTGGCATGGTTTGATTAGTTTATCAAACAACCCATATTCATTGTGCCACGTGGAATATAATGTGACAATCCTAACCATTGGATATAGATACCACGTCACATGATCTATATTAGTCAAGTCAAATTTCATAGTTTAATTCAATCAAATATCATCTTGTGTGTTACCATGCATCCACATTTATTGCCATGTACATATTATAGTAATTTGACCACACCTGTGTATTCTCCCATTGTTCTGAACTTTTAAACCTCTTTTTAGCAACTTGGCAAACTTTGCTTGAGAAAAACATTTACATACTAGGAAATGCCTCATTCCATATGCCATGTGGCAGATATTTGGATCCCCTTGTAAGCTTATCAGGCAGGATGTTCTATAAAGATTTATTTTATTTTATTTTACAAAAGGATTATTAACCAACTTAAAGTCTGAAAGCCAAACTAGGTAAAACTTAGTGTAATATACCCTTTCTACATACAACCTCTAGACAATAATTTCTTTCAACTCACAGAACCACCATTAAAGAAAGAAATTACAAACAAAATAAAAACAACTCACAGAACCACCATAATGTAGCCAATAACCTAAACATCATACTTAAGGCTCCACAATGACCTTCCCTGTAGCATGGCCATCCATGCTCTTTGCCCAAGCGTCTTCAGCCTTGCTCAGAGGGTGTTTGGAGTCCACTACTGTCTTCAGCTTCCCTTCTTTCACCAAACTAACAAGATATTCCAGGTTCTCACGCTTGGCAGACATAAGAAAAGGCAACAACTGCTTCTTGGAGAAGGTTAGCTTCTTTACTGCAAAGGTCAGCATGGCACTGGCACCAGGAGTGATATCTACCACCTTTCCTTGCTCGCTCAAATTAGGCTCAAAAGTAGACCAAGGGATGCCTGTCGCACAGTGGATCACTGCATCATACTTCCGACCGGAAGGGCTCTTTAAGGCTGCCCCTTCTGGTGTTTTATAGTCGATAACCTCATCTGCTCCTAAGCTCTTGACAAACTCAATGTTCCGGGCCCCACAACTTGCAGTAACATGTGTGTTCCCAAGTTTTGCCAGCTGAACAGCATAATGGCCAACACCACCTGATGCAGCAGTGATTAGAATGTTCGTTGGCTTCCCAATGCTGTTGAGCTTGATCCCAGCAGACTGGGTGAGGGCCTGTAGTGCAGTGAGGCCGGCCACGGGTAAGCCTGCTCCTTCAGCTGCTGAAACCTCATCAGGCCTTATCACAGTCAAACTCTCCTTGGCCACAGCAAACTCAGCAAGCCCACCTCCCGTCTGCCCACGGAAAATTCGAAAGAATCAGCATACATATAAAGAAAATGAAGGTGCTTCTACTCTTCTTATACGTGGAACACGTCCTCTCAATTATATTCCATCCCCTAGATGGGAAATGCCACAGGGGGTCATGTAACCAAGTGAAACCATACAAATTAAAAATAATTTTAAGTGGATCAATTTTCCACATTTTCTCCAGTAAAAACTTTTTCCCCATTCATGAGGGATGAATAAGAAGGGCAGTACATCATATTGTTATATGGGAAAATGGTTGAGTAAGAAAGGAAAAAAAACTACACAAAATAAAGTGCAAATTAGACTATCAAAACCACATGATCCATTGCCTACTGTGGGAGGACCGAAACAAAGATTAGAAGAATCAAACAGGAAGGGAGAAAAGAGACCTAGGTTGAATTTTAAATCCAACCACCCCTTCAATTCTCCAGATAAATCATAAGGTAGGTAGTACTGAATTATTCAATCCAAAAGATTAGGTTGTTAGGTGGAGAGGGCCAACTGGTATAGCCACTTTATAGACATAGTCGATGTAGAATTATTCCCAAACAGGTAGTCTAGGACATTTCCCAAGGTCTAATTGTGGCCTGCCTAATATAAACCATGCAAAATGTTGAGGCAGCGGTCATAGGAGGAGAAGCTGAAAACTAAGTAATTTTTGCTAACACGAGCGATGGCAGTTGCCAGGGGCCTTAGCGTCCTAGCAACACCTAGGCAAGGCAAGTTGCAAAGGCAAGCACCATATTCACAACACATGCCCCATTCCTCCCGCTGATTCCATTTAGGTATGCTTTCATATTCTTGTTTTTCATTTTCCCATTGCCCTTCTTCTTCTTCTTCCCTCCCCCCACCCCACCACCCCCACCCTTCATGCCTTTCTCCATTTTTGGACTAAATCTGGTTTGCGCACCTAGACACATAAGATGATTGCGTTGCCTTGGATGTGGCTGGGCATTTTGTTGCCTAGGCAGCACCTAGGCATTGCCTGGGAAACACCTTGACAACTATGAAGGTGATTATTTCAAAATGAAGAGTTATTTTGTATTAATAAATGTCGGTGATTACTCACAGAGTGACCAAGAAAAGCTACAACTTTGTCACCAGCTTTGAAATTCTTGACACCAGAACCAACTTCTACCACTTCTCCTGCTACATCGGTAGCTGTTTCATCAAGAGTGAATATCAGGACACAGTTTCTGATGCTTTTCATTTTGGAATTTCAGAATGTTTATGAAAAAAAGAGGACAAAAGATGCAATGTAGTATGAGGTATCAAATAGACACTTTTCAACACAAGCAACTCCTTCAAAATATGAGTTGACTAAAAAGTACAAATGGTATTCCTCTAAGCAGACAAACACCATCCAATTTCAAATTATTTTCGCATTTACCAATGAAATAACACTTCTAGGCCTACACTGATATTTAGATATAAGAATCAGCCATAAATTCTTCCTCTTTTTAATCATTAAGAAAATTCAAACTCTAATTCGATAATGATCACTGAATACTAAGAATTTTCTCGCATACCCTGAGCTCTTCTAAGCTTTTCCCTGGTCTCATCTTTCACAGGTGTTGACAACCAACTCTGTTTCTGGACACGTGGAAAATCTTTAACAACCAGCATTAAAAAAGATTAAACCAGTGCACGAGACTCCTGCTACAGCAGGGTCTGGCAGGGACAAATATACACAGCCTTACCCCATACATCATTCCTTATTTTCATATAATATCCCATTATTTATATAATTTGGTGTTAGATCACACTCAATGAGTCCCCCGACATAGGTTAGATCCTCTGAATCAGCAGTAATAAAAAATAACCATCATCTGTTTTACTTGACATGACTACTTGAACAGTTAATCCCTCTCTGTCCAGTGACTGGACCAAACAATTGTACTAATTGGCATAAACCCTAGCCAAAGCATGAAGTAACTAACGAAATTATCAGTTCTGTCTATTCCTTGGCCAATAAAATCACCAGACAACCAGGATTGGATTTGCTGTCTTCCACATCCTAGGCCTAGTTGCTAGCACTTGTATGTCATAGAAAAAGTGAAGCAGACACTGCTCAGCCACTGAAAATAAGTAAATATCCAGAAAAGACAAGATTTAAAGTCCAACTAGCATGAATTAGAGAAAACCATAAAGAATTTTGCAGAAATATCATACACAGAGATTTTATCACGGGGGATAATAGCCTTCCTTGCAGATGATAATCTAACACTGATGATATATGCAGTGTCACATATTTAGACAGCAGCAAGCTACATAGCTTTGACATGGAGATGTATCAGTGGCAAATATACACACTTCTGTTGTCATACCTGGACAATAGGTTCTTTACATGTGAATTATATGAATAACATAATCAATAAGGTTCTCAAATTTAAAAAATATTGAATAAAAAATGAACATATATATATATATATAGCTCAATATCGAACAACAATAAATCAAGCTCTTGTCCTACAACACTTCAAAGGTCAATCAACAAGAAGATTTCTGGGAAATGGATATTGCCTGTTATTTTTTAAGGTTGATGTCTCAAAGTAGAAACACTGAATGAAAAATGAACTTCTAACAACTAGAGGTCATGGGAAAGGCAGGATAGTTATCATAGAAATTAAACACTGAATTTCCTATAAATTTTTCATTTGCAAAATGATAGAAAATTTATTTATGGTTTTATTCAGAACTTTTCATATACATCTATGTCTCCTCTCTACTGAATCCTTGATACATGACAAGTGGACAAAGTCATTTCTATAATTTTATTCTCAAATATGACTTCAATACTTCATGTATAATTGGAAAAGTCGTTGCCTTCAGGATCATCTGAAGTCTGAACGCTTTATTTGGAACTTGGTATTCCTACCTGATGTGGAACATGATTCTCGCATAATAGTGTATAGAAAATAAGCAGCCAAATGACGTTGGATAGATTGTGGAGTTTGATTCAAATTCTATTCAATTGTTGAGTTTGAATAAGTTTAATTGTTCTTACAAGTCTTTAAATAGCCATGTAATACCATCATTGGAGAGATTTTGAAGGATTGAATAAAATTTCTTTTGAGTTCATGTGCAGTGAAGTGCCGTACGCAACTATTTTCTCCTCTGCATGATTCCAGATTTGATCCTTCTTCAGGTCAGATTTTCCTATCCTTATTTCTTCTATTTGCTTACATTATATCTGTGTTCTCTTCTTCTCTACCCAATTATTCCTCTCCATTCCCTTTGAGTTGTCTCCGAAGTACCCTGTTTCCAGTGGTATTCGCAGCCCCAAACATTGAGATCGATTTCCTTTGATTCTCATTGGATCAGCTCAAGACTTTAGAAGGTGATCGCCGAATTATAAACTGATGTAGTTTTTTTTTTTGGGTAAGAATGCTGTAGTTCAAAGAAAGAAAAAGAGAAGAGAGGCCAGCAAGCCTAGCCATCGAGCAGCCTAGTTTGGGCCCTTGTCGTTGAACTTGGTCCACTTAATGGGCCAGACTTAAGCCCATCAGTTAGCTTTTTAAGAAGTCCATGCCTGGGGGCCTATTTTCTAGCATCTATTTTGTTTATTAGTAGTCACTAGAACTACAAATAATTAGTTTCTATTTTGGCTATTTGGTAGCAATAGGTCAGTTTCTATTTAAATTATTTCTATTTTCACTTGTTTAATGTAAAAAGGATCCATTACTACACTTGTGAACCTCTTCTAGTTTCTATTTGTGCTATTTTCCTTTCTCAAAAGGTATCAACACTCCAAAACCTGTTTGAAGCTAAGGTGTTGCTTGTTGATACTTGGGAGTTGAGATGCTGTTATCAGTAGGATCACATCAAGTGAAGATTCTTCTCCATCTTCCTGTCCTGTGGCAACCTTCTGTGGTGTTATATTGCACAGACTTTCAGCCTTCTACAAACTCTTCTCGCCATCAGAATCAACTATTGTTCTGAGGGTGCAGTCACTCCCTTTGAGAACTTCCATTGACCAGAACATCAGCCTCCTTTAATGGTTAGATATAACTTTAATTTTCCAAATCTGTCTTAGTTTTGAATTTTGAAGTATTCTACTTACGGTTAGTACCCTACCATAGTACCATCAACCTCAGTTTCAGTCATATCCAATGGCTGGATCTGCTACAAGCAAAAAGTTACTAATTTCAGTCCTATCATATTTCCTGATCTGGCTATTAACTTACTGTGATATTTGGAGGTCCACCTCCATTGATCAAGTCCTTTGATCGATCCAACTTTGGTTTTGATCTGTCCAATGGATTGTTAGTTCCATAGTTGTCACGGTGCCTATGCAAACCAAGGTGGTCAAGAGGGGCAAAAATTAAGGCAACACCAGCAAGGCACCAAGGGATTGCCTAGGCGACCAAGGCACCAGTCTAGACAGCCACCACGACGCCTAGGCACTTGAGCCTTGACAACCATGGTTAGCTCTGGGTAGTTACTAAATTTGTTCATACTACTATCTATTTCTCTTCTACCTATCGGTTCACTCTTTTTGCTGCAATTGATGTTCTTCAGTCCTACCTGTGGCCTGTGGGATGTGTATAGTAGTTGATATTTAGCGAGTTTAGCCCTATCAGAAACAATCCAGCTTGTGTATTCTGGAGTCTAAATCTGGTTGCATTGAGAGTTCTATCCAGATTTTAAAATCTGTTCCTTGATTACCCCACATCAGAGTTCAGATGTTTATATTTATTTGGGAAAAGAATGTTAACCGGTCGTGCCTTCTACAATCAGACACAGGCTGTGTGAAAATACCGCTGTGCCCCCATGTGGTCGATGCTTCTGCTTGCCCTCCCATTGGCCTGTGCACTGGTGCAATAATTAGAGTTCTCTTCCCCTATTTATTTTTACCGGTGACTAGTTGGTTTGCTATTGGTTGCCCTCGCTAGGATTTTGATTAAGGAATCTAATCCTAGAGTTTCAACTTGATGGGACCCCATATCAGTTAAAGCACACACCTGAAAGCTTGAAAGAGTTGCGGTTCAGTTGGCTGAGACGTTGGGGATGACCAATTTCTTAAATTCCAAATAAGGACAGCCCATCATAAATTTTACCCATAAAGCCCTCTGTTATGAACTGTTTAATCTGTCTTTCTAAAATTCCAGAGACTTCCACCCCAATTTTATTCACCTATACGCCCTTGATTCTGTTATCTTTAAAAGGCACTAAATTGTTCTGAAGAATTACCAAATTTGCACTGCATCTTTTAAATTGAGTCCTATTTCACTTATGTGGGTCAACAACGATCCCATTTAAGGGTTTCAGAACCATGGTCTGCATCAAGGGCACAACCAGGTCCTCGACTATCCTGTATTATAGAAAAAAATTTAAAAGTCAAGAATTGATAAAGTAATCCTGGATTATATATGCAACACCCACTCTGTTAACATTCCGCAAAATAGATCCAAATCAAGTTAGTGTTCATAACAATACATACGGTTTCCTACAGTTGAAAAATATTCAATAATCTTTGTCATGGTAACCCCATGAAAATTCAGTACTAGAATACAGACAATCAAAAATAAAATGCATGACACCAAAAACCTCTGGATTTACCTGGTATGTAAGGGAATTTTCCTGGCATAAATGGTCGTAGCTGGCCTTTCTGAATCTTCCAATCGACTGGATTTAGACTTCTTGCTTCTAGCTTCAGCAAAAGTTCATCTTTCTTTGGAGCAGGAACAGGAACTTCCACATGCTACAAAAGGAAGGAGGTGGGGGAGTTAAAAGCCTAAGCAAGCACCAAACTTACGAATAGTGTCAACCCTCTGCTAAAGCAAGTCAGGTAGTATAAATCAAAATTCATGAAATCTAAATGAGAACAATTACATGAGAAAACAAAAGGAAAACCACAACATATAAGGTCAGGGAAACTTTAAACCTCAACATGGAAAAAGTTATCTGATGGATTTCAACTAGGACAGGATTTTTTTTTTCTCTCATTGGGAGGGTGGGGGGGAGGGGGAGACAAAGAAACATGACTATTGACAAGCAGCCAATGCTTTTCTGATTCCAATATATCACTTATTATTTTTAATCATCAACCAATTTTTACTCAACAAAATTACTAAGGAAACACACACAGGTTGTTCTTCTTGGAAAAAAAAAATTAAGTAATTCTCTACTTTTTATTTTTATATTTTTTTATCAGTTATTCTCTATTCATAGTCACTGAAAACCTACCAAATGCAAAAAATAGCAAAAGAATGTTTAGGTTATTTGTCTAAATAAATAAACACCTCATCCCATCAGAAGAATGAAAAAATAATGGGGACATTTTGACAAGCAGAACCCTCCATGTGTGATGCAGTACTGAAGATATACCAGCGCAGGAGGTCCAAGAAAGCCCAGGCTTAGCGTGACCCAGTATATTTTTAGGCTTGGGTCCACATTGTTTTAAGTTTAGTCCATATGTTATATGTTTTAAATATTTTTGAGTTAGTCCTGGTTGAACCAGTGGTTCAGTTGGTCCAATTTAAGTTAGATACTTTGGCACTGTTTGACAACGTTTCGTTTTTTCCGTTTCTGCGTTTTCTTGTTCCCAGAAACGGAGAAACAATCTAAAAAGCGTTTGATAAAGTTGTTTCGTTTCACCCATTTCTAGAAACATAAATCAAAATTTATGCATATTTACAATTCTAGAAACAACTTTGACAAAAAAAGTCGGACTTGTTTCGTCGTTTCTAGAAACGAATTTGAGAAAAAAAAAAAAAAACGTTGTTGTGCCTGATAAATCTCTCAACTATTTAAACGTAAAGAGAGGCAACCGAACCGTCTCTCCCTTTTGGGCATCAGATGACACTATTGGGTTTTTTAGTGACATTATGTCTGCAAAAAAAACGTTTGGAGAAACAGGTTTATCAAACACCAAAAAATCCATTTTTATTTCCAAAAACGTGAAAATCCGTTTCTGTTGTTTCTGTGTATTTGTCTATGGATTAAAGTTTTCTAGGTGGAATGTAGGGCTATGCTGTGTGCCTCAACCAATGAGAGTGCACGGTGAGGCATTGACTAGGGGGTGCGGTAGTCATTTCACACCCCCATGTCTGGGGGCAGCCCCCATGTCCCACCCATAAAATACTTCCCCTTTGTCTATTGTCTTTAAGTATTTTAAGTTGGGTCCACATCCTTTTTAATGACTATTTGCACTGTTTAGACTCTAAAAAGGATAAGTGAGTTGTAATAGGAATTGGCTAGGGGGTTTCCTAGCCAGATTCAAATATTGCATTTTGGCTTTTATAAATAAGAAGCATGGGGTCTTTCACCCAAAATTTTGCTTTTGAAAAGGTGGCTGTTCTGCTGCTCCTTAGCATAGAGGATATCCGCTTGTGTGAATCAAGGTGTGATTGGCGTGAAACCAATCTACACTTTGTGGTGGAAGCCTGGGTGCCATTGTTCCTGCAGTTGTCTACATTAATGTATTGTTCTGTCCATATAATTTCTGCAATTTCTGTTCGGTCCTAGCTTCCTGTGATATAGCAATCCTACCCTCACTAGGATTGCTAATTTTGAGGTGTTCTGATGTGATGATTTCAATTCTGATTTCATAAACCTTCTATCGGTACTGCACTCTTCCAGATTCTGTTTTCAATATCTAAATCTGTTGAGTATTTGACAAAGTCCTACCTCAAGTAGGATTTGCATCTTAAAGACTTGAAACCCGAATTCAAGATATGGTGTTTCATATTCTGCTGAGACTGAAATTTATACCATATGCTGATTTCTATTGGATTTAATAATTCTGTTATCTGTTCTTTAATCAGACTTTTAGTTTGAAGTTTTTTACCTCTACCCTAGTGTCACTAGGAATTCTCCATAATTTCTCATCCACCATTGGATCAGGCTGATATTTTCAACAAGGTTTACACACCTTAAAAGAGGAACTCGAACAGGCTTTCAGCCTGATCTGACTTTTTGATCTCATTCTACATATTTTCTCCTATTGCTGGACTTTTCTCTCTCTGTTTCGATTCTGCTTCAAAATTGATTTTAACCCTTAAATAAGTACCACATTAAAGTGGCTCCAAAGAGGCTAACTGTAAAAATAAGCTTATGATGCAGAAGCAAGGTACCAGAAGCGGTACCAGAGGAGGTAGAAAACCAGATCAGATTCCAGACCTTGATAGACTGTGACAGAATCTGACAGCCTGCGGTTTCAGTTTATGTCCAGGTCCTGATTTCACATTACAGGTCACATCAGGACTTCATCTCCAGTCCAACTGTGGGATCTTTCATCAGTTTTATTTTCCTTTGTTGATTTTATTAGTCAGGCTGGATGAAGCTTATTTAATTTCCAGTCCTGTTTCCGTTATGTTTTCTTTATTATTTAACTTTCCTAGTCAGAATCAAACTCCCCCAATGCTGGTTGATAGGCAGAGCTAGATTCAGGTTTGGTTTTGCTTCTCTTTTTACATCAGGATTAAATCTCCTTCATAAGTCGATCATAATTTGGGATTTATGGTCTATTATATGCATGTAAGGCCTTCAGGCCCTCCCATCGATTTTAAAGTTTGTAATAGATTCAGATTTTTCTGAAGCAAGCTGCTCTGGATTCAGTGGTGTACCTGGTGGATTCCAGGTGAGGCCTACGTGGAAAACTAGCTTTTAACCTTTTATATTGCTATCTATTCTACTATCTATCCTTCTATCAGAGATACAGGTCAGATCTCAACACTGATTTACCATGCGGTTGTTTGGTTCTCTGCTGATTATCAGATTCTGTTAATGTTTACTCATTCTGATATATTCTATCAGTTAGTAAACAGTTGCCAAGGTGTCTCCTAGGCGTCCAACCTCCCTGGTTTCCTAGGAGGTGCCTGGTTGCCTTGGCCACCTTGTTGGTTTCGCTTTGCGTCTAGGTCCCCTCCAACACCTTGGGTTCCCTAGATGTCGTGACAACTATGGTTAGCATTCAGATAGCTTCAGGAAATTCTAGATTTACATCATTTTGAGTGTGTAACTGAATCTGCTTAACATTATTCCTTATGGCAGTAGGACACTTCAGCAAATCACTATTCTATTATCAGAATCTGACTATACTTTGCATGCAGGCCTTTTCTGTTAATAGAATTGTCCCATCGACTGGTTTTAAACCTATTCTGGTCTGTTTAACTTTAGTTGTAGAAATTTCTCTGATTCTGTTCTGTTTTCCTTATCATGAAATTCTGTTTTTATATACTTCTATAAAAACTATTTGTTAGAAGATTATATTCCATTATTTTGGGATAATATTCCTGATGAAACCAGGATCTGGTATCAGAAATTGAAACCAGAGGCTGCTAGATTCTGTCAGAGGCTGTCAGGGTCCGCAATCTGATACGGGGACAAGATCCTCTCAAGTGCACCAGTGCACCCATTGCACATCCGATGGCCAGGGGTGCATGCCCAGATGCTGCCAGCCGTCCGATGCACGCTGATTACACTGGGACACTGGAGAGGATCCAGGTCACTGATATGGTCTTCTTCCTCTGGCACTACTGCTGGTACCTTGCTTCTGCATCAGTTGATCTTGAATGGACTATGAAGTGCCTCATCCATCCACAATAAAAATAATGCATATTGTACATAACATTGGACGCTCAGTGCATGGTAAACTTCACAATGTAAGCCGTACAATAAAGTTGACAAGGCATCAGAGGTACTTTATCTAAATTTGCTTTCAGACTTAACCTCAAAAGCTCCCAATTTATTCTAGAAGATCTATTTACGGAACTTACATATTGACACATTGGATGGAGAGGAGTGTTGGGATTCTTTACTATAAAAACATATGAATAACCCGATTGGTGTTAGAATACAAAAGTCATAAACCAATCATAAAAGATTAACCATGGGTGTAATCCCTAAACCAAAAACACACAAACATGTGGATTTACCCCATATATGATAATCAATGGGAATAGAAGAATACATGTGTGTAAGTTTAGAAATCCATAAGTATTGATCATGAAGCTCTCTCCCATGTGCTCAAGGATCAGTCCCATGAAGATTGTAACAAACACAAGGAAGTCTTATCCACTAAGATCTTCTGCAGTCTTTCACCCACTACTCCTGTAAGGGGAGTTCATGCTTCCAAGACCATGAAGATGTTAAAGTGACGGCTGCAGGGACCTTTAATTTCTATTTATAATAGAATCCCTAAAACCCTAATTCATTCCCACAATGGATTGGGCTAGAAGTTTCCTAATCAGAGTAGGTCTATAATTGCTTGGGCTCAATGGATCAATCGGTATCAGTCAAGTCCACATAAAAATCCTAACAATCTCCCACTTGGGCTACACTAATACTAATGTCTTTCCATTGACATCTGGCCAAATAATCCCAAAACTGAACACCACTCAAATAAACTTTGATTCAATCAATAATCTTTACTGTTGAATAATAATAGAAAATACACCTCAATATATGGCATATAACTATCTAATGTTACAAACAATAGAAACTATCAATCCAAATCACCTAGAAACAGATATATAAGGAATTGATATCATACCAGTGATCACATGAAATATACATTTCCTTATAGGTCTTTTCCTGATCTAAATATCAGCCTACTTTGAAAACCTCACAGGTAGTAAACTTTGATATTAATCAACACTTAGGCAAACCGCCCTTTTCTTGAATTAATATCTTACTTTGGCATACCGCTTATGGCTAACTGCCACTTCCATGGATTTAGGTTAAATACCACCATAAATCACAATCTTTTGCAAACCGCCTATGGTTAATCACCATTACCATGAATTTATGTTAAATACTATCATAAATCACAAACTTTGACAAATCGCCTGTGGTAAACCACCACTTCTTTGGACTTAGGCTAAATACTGCCATAAATCAAAAAATTTGGCTAAATACTGTCATACATCATGAATCCTGACGAAATACCACCAATTACCTTGACTTATCATCAATTACTTTGGGTAAGCATTACCAATAAACCTTAGCAGACACCGCCTTTAAACTTTGGCTTTTGCCACCATGATATCCTTGGTTAAATGAGATCATAAAACTCCCACTAATTAAGTATATCAAAAACCTCAATAACACCATTGTGAGAAAACATGGCTCTTGAGCACTTTGTCGATAAACTTGGGTGACATCACCTTTGGATAAATGTCACCTTTACTTTGGGAAACACACAATTGAACTGAATGTACCACTTTAGTGGGTTTCACTCATTCCTATCATGTTTTCCACATTGGAGATGAATATACGTACAGAAATGTATGTTTTAATGTGTTTCTTACACAACCAGGGACAACACAAACAAATGAAACATAAATGTATATAAATAATTCAGAGAATAAAATTTAAAATGAAATCAATTCAAAATTACTCCAAAATCATTATAAACTTAATAGGGCAACAAAATTGCTCATATTTCCCTTCAGTTGTGCTTTGATCAGCAACAACACCTGTTTGGGTTCCCTAAGAGCTAAAACCAGATCAAGTAACCCTAAAAATCTCGGGTATGAAACATACACACCAAATAACCGGGCTAAAAAATTTAATATATACATCAAGCAGATAAACTACACAATAAATGTACATCTAACAGATAAAACATACAAGAGTCACAACTATAACTACATTCCTATCATTTGACTAAGAATGCACTGGTCCTCTTGTAAATCCAAATTTACAGTAAAAATACAATTACTTTTATCACATATGGGCTTAGAAACCTTTAAGTTACAATCATTTCCATACATGTATTTTCTTTAACTTGGGTGACATCACCTTTGGACAAATGTCACCAACTTTACTGCGCTTGGAAAAAGAATGGAAGAATAGGATGTGCCACTTTGGTGGATTCCACCCAATTCTTTCATAGCTTCCTATAAATGTACTGTGCAGCATAAAATGTGCGCAAGCTCACACTAGTTTAATTCTAGCATATTTATCCATCATATGGTGTTTCAAACAAAACATACAAGTACAAAATGACATGAATATGAATTTACTATATATTTCAGTCATAAATAATTTTTCAATATCATGAGAATAATAAATCAATGCAAAATTTAAAATAGTTCTTTTGCATGAAAAACAATATAGTACACCGAATTTATCCTTTCACTAGCAACCTAGTATATTAAATTTATCCTCCCACTGGCAACCTAGTATAATAAAATCCCTAAAACCCTAATTCATTCATACAATGGATTGGGCTAGGAGTTTCCTAATCAGAGTAGGTCTATAATTGCCTGGGCTCAATGGATCAATCGGTATCAGTCAAGCCCACATAAAAATCCTAACATGGAGGACTTGTGGCCATAAACTCTCGCAACTCTGGCCCCCTTTCAAACTACAAATAGCATGTATAAAATCCTAAAATCTTGAAGGAGGTGAGGGAGGGGTAATTTCCCCCTTCTGGCACTGCCCATGGTTGTTGAAGTTTTCTATGTCAGATCTGAACCTGTTCTTAAATCTCAATTCTTTCCAGGGAGAGGCAGCAGTAAAATATGTAGCAGTTGCCTGACGAAGGAGAAAGTTGTGTAAAGCTTTACGTTACTTGGTCAATTACTAAGATTTATCTTTGACACCAAAATATTTCTTACTCTTGCATGTGTTCATGAAGGGACAAGGGAGTGTGTGAAAGAGGATAATGATTTTAAGAGTTTGCAGGTTGGAACTGGAGAACCAGTACAGAGGAGGAAACTTATACAGGCTAACCAAATAAACACTAAGGCTTAAAATGTGTTACTGTTGGTTGGACAGCAACATAACCTTAACCACTGTGCATCAGTGTTTTCTTCATTGATCTTTTTTCCTTCAGATTAGGAATTAGAGAATTTCAACTCAAAGTAACACTATTTCAAAAGACAACTTCATGGTGTCTTTTCACACACATCCGCAGTTTTTCCACATCCCAATCATGGTGTCTACTAATTTCCAGGTTATTCTTCCAAAATACATCTCACTATGTACAAATTTCAGGTTCTTCTTCAAAATCAAGCCCCTTCTATATTAGATCTATGTTCCCAGTAGATTAATTTTATTTAAAAAAAAAAAATTCATATTCCACACTTATGGGTTTCTTATTTATGGAATTAGAGGGATCTGTCTCAACATTATCACAACAAATCCATAGAACTAAAACAGTTTAGTCGGTCATAGATCGCATCCTCTCCATGTAACTAAAGATGGGGTAATTGCGATATAAACAAACTGAATCTTAACTTACGAAAAATTGAACCAAAATGAACCCAGGGAATTAAAAAGAAGAAGAAAAGAAGATCACCTTTAAACCAGCAACTCCGCCACCATAACCACCGAACTGCACAGCACGCATGACCTTGCTGGCCATTGTTTTCCCCTAGAAAGTCAGAAAAAGAAACCCGAAAGCAGAGAAATAGTTACAACCGCCACCGGTGGAGATCTACAACACCAAGAAGGCAATAACACTAAAGACTAAGGAGGCCGACCATGGACTTTGAGGGCGCATGAAGTGAAACTACCGCCACACTCGTCTCGAACCAATTGGGGGAGACAAAGGATATCAATAATTTAAAGTCTCTATTTTGACTCTTTGACAGCAAGATTATACACGGACAAAGGAACCACTATTCTAGGAAAACAAACCCTACCCGCTTGGGTGGCTCTACGCCAAAGTATAGGTAAGAGTGAAAAGATCGTATAGCCCCCACTTTAATGCCTTGGCATGATAGTCCATTGACGGATTCACATCCTTTGCAGCAAACGATGAGATATGATAAGCATCAGACAGTTGAGACTAATTAAACATCACTCCAAGGGACTCCTAACCACTTAATGCTCATTGCATTAATGCAGTTGTGGTAAACGATTTTCAGATTCTATTAATTTATGTCCTGATGTAATCCTCTACGTCCATGCCATTGACACATGGGACCACATGACTAGCCCTTACCTTGTGAAATAAAACATAATATCTTTATAAATATTTTCTTATACATTTCCATTGGCCTTACACTCTCTTTCACGAAATACATTTTTTATTCTTTAATTGCTTTAGATAAATATCTAGTTTCTTTACTACTATTTCCAGCTTTTCAAGAAGAATGTGACCCTCACCCCCCCCATGTCTATTGTACCTCGTAGGGGTGTCAATTCCTAAATCAAACCGGTAAAATCGGTCAGATCGAACTGATAACAACACGGACTGAACCGAACCGAAGCCTTATTGGTTTGGTTCAGTTTCGAGTATTGCAACTCCAAAACCAAACCAAACCGCACCAGAAACCGGGTTAACCCAAAACCAAACCGAAACCGGCTCAAAACTCGGATCAAAACTGAAACCAAATCTGTAAGAAACCGAAACACTCCAAAATTCATTAAAAAAATCAAAATTTGCATAGTTTTGTATACATTTGTATGGAAAGTCGAATCCAAACTAGACCAAAAACCAAAACCAACCCGGTTACAAATCGATTTAAGAAACCGAAGACAAACCGAAACCAAACTGCACCAAAACCGAAATCAAAACCAAACCGAAACCGAAATTTCCTTATTGGTTCGGTTTCGGTTTCAACTTTCTTACACCGAAACCAACTCAACCTGGACCAAAACCGAGCCGGACCGACCGATTGACACCCCTAGTACCTCGTATGCCCCTTAACAAAAAAATCTTTGATTTTGAACATAGAAAAAATAAATACTATAATAACTAAAGACAAAAAAAAATATTTTATTCAATTTTCATTTTCTTATCTTCTTTCTTGCTATCTAATTATATACTCTGAGTCAGGTAACTTGTAAAGGTCAATAATCCTCACCGTTCAATATTTCCTTTTCTTTGTAGCATGGCGATTGGCCACCATCATGTCTTATCATTAATATAGACATAATATTTGCATTTCCTCATCTTATCTACTGTTAATTTGTAACTTTTCTTTTCTTGTAAGTCATCTTCCACATTACTTGAAATTGTATCCCATCTAACCTTAAAAGCTAACTTATTAGCTAATCGAAACCACATAATTAACTCTAAGAGTTAATATTACATCCAGCTTTGAAACATTTGCTTAACGTCCTACCTTTGACTAGTTTGGGTGCCAATGGGTACTTTGAAAAACCACAACTCATAGAAACAAAGTAGAAAACAAGATTTATGTAGAAAAATAGCAGCCAACTAGGATTATAAGTAATAGAATCATAAGATGCTTCACAAATAAGTATTGGATGATCCACAGAAGGCAATGCGTAATACTAATCCATCATCAGACAAGCCAAAATTGTGATGTCCAAATAGAATGACTATATGCATCAATAGTAGCTATTAACTTAGGTTGTTTTTGGTAATCATTCAGATGTTTTCTTGTTCTATGGGAACAAAAAAATGGAATAAAGTGTTTGGTGTCAACTTGGTGTTTTTTCGGTTTTGTTAGAATGAAAAATGAAAAAAAAAACCCGTTTGACACTCAAAATGTTAGAATGAAAAAACCTCGTTCCGTCATTTTGGTTTTGTTTTCAAATACAAAAAAGTGAACAATTAGGGTAATAGTTCCTGAAATAGGTTCACCAAATTCCATTTTTTTTTTTTAAATAGAATTTTGACACAGAAATTGAAAATTTTGTTTTTGACCCGAAAAGTCGTTTCTGAAACTGAATGACTACCAAATGCAGTCGGACAAGCTAGAATTGCAATGTCCAAAAAGAATGAGATACATGCATGTTATATTTATGTATTAAATATGTTTTAAACATTATGTCTGCATCACACCAACTTTACAACATCATTACAATATTAATTCTACATTATTTGAGAGAAGAAAAAAACACATTAGGAGAAGAATACCTAACTCTGGATCCTGATTTTCCTATGAGGATTGTCTCGACTTAGATGTGTGGGGTCCAATTTCGACTACTTTGTCGCTTTCAACATAGTTCTAGAGGTTCTCAGAATATTAGATTCTCAGTGTCTAGTGAAAGGATTCCCGTAGCTCCCTAGATTTCAATACTTCTCTATGGTGTTCAAGGGGTGTTTTGAGTATTTCAACTGGGGTTTCACAAAGTTTGTACAAGAGGAAGGCATTCTGGTGAGAGAGAGAGAGAGAGAGAGTTTTCAAAACAAGATTGAAAGCTATCGGGTCTTAAGGGTGAGAGAGAGAGATAATGAAAGAGTTTAAAAATAAAGGAGTAAGGTTCTCTGGTGGAGTGAAAATAGGTGAGAAAGAGGGGGAGAGAGGAGGGACTTTGGTTTTGGGAAAGAGTAGGTTTTGGGTGGGAGTGAGGTTAAGTTGGAGAGCTAAAGAGGAGGGAAGGGGCTTGGTCTCTGAAAATGGAAAGACAATAGAGTGCTCTTGGGTGGAAGGGGATGTAGCTAGGGGTGAGACATTTGGGGTTGCTTGGGCTTGGTTGGTTTAGTTAGATTCGGGTCAACCTGTTCCAACATGGGTTGATCTGATCCAATCATATATATTTTTTTTTTCTATTTTATTCCCCACAATTTGAAAATTCATATCTCCCTAATCGTAAGTTTGGTTCTTGTGAATTTAGTGTCGTTGGAAAGGTCTTTCTTTATCAAAAAAAAAAAAAAAGTTGGAAAGGTCTTGGTATGATTGTATTGGGCTAAAACATATTCAAAAGAGACCCAAGTCTAGGGTCCAATTGATTGTATTCACAAAAAATAATGGCTAAATCAAACTGTTTCTGCCTAAATTTTTAGGACATGGTTCTTAATGATGAAACACATTGGTTTACAAAATTTTGCACCAAATTGGAAAGAATTGGTAAATTACATCCATTATAAAGACAAATTGATCATTTTATCTAGATAACCCCGAATTTATTGTGATTGAGATTTTCAATGAGATTCCAGGAAGCTTCTTCCATCACTATCGATAAAATTTCTGAGGTCACAAAATTTGATATTTCTAATTGTCAAATTAATTTTAGGGCATTGAACCTTGAAGTTTTAGCTTGCTAGATCTAAGTCTACTTTTTCAATGGTTGGTGAGCTAATATGTAATAGAAGTTGAAATTAAAACGTTATTGATTGAATCTTTCCCGGTATGATTTAAGATTTGATCCTAAAATAACTATTTCATAGGTTTATTGGTCTACACTTCTTTTAAATCATGTTTCCTGTCTACTAAAATAGGAGCCAGTTATATTTCTTAATCCTTAAAGTCTAACACTACCTCTGATGCTCACAAATCAGTCTGGAATTTTATGCTAAAATTAAAAATATGATTATTTTTAAGAAATTTTTTTTGTTGATGGGGTTCACACTAGAAATAATATATATTGACATGATCATTTTGTTTCTCAATGATTATTTTTTTACTAACCAAGAGAAAGAAATTCATGTAACCAGTTCTTTCTATTACTCTTTACTTTATTTGGACCACTCGCAATTAATATGTTTTTAACCTTATTTCTTCAAATACCTCTAGTATTATGTCTAATATAATAAATGGTTATCTAGACCATCCTTTAAATATGATTGAATTTGGTCTTGAAAATTTTTAAATGAGTTATCTAGACCATCCTTTAAATATTTGACGATCAGATTTGCCACATCACCTTTCCATATGACACCAATAAGCACATACATTAGAAAAAGTACTTGACATTTGGAGTTTAAGTTTTGAAAACTTGTAATACAAAATTGCCACCGATGTAGATAAGCTTAACTTAGTGGCCCATCTAATTCTGTCAAATTGAAAATTGATATGGCATAGTCTATTGGAGGGCAATGATCCATATAACCAACCTCATTTAATTGAGATTTTCCTAACTTACTCGGTTGTGCCTCTTTCCTCATACTTTCATAACTCTTGTCTATTTTCTCATCTCACATTTATTCATCTCCCCTGTTTTGTTTGTACCTTATTTTTTCCTACTTAGTACTGCACAAATCCATATAGCCAACCTGAGAAGACCAAGTTTGTCATCGTTGTTGAAAGTTGATATGACAATTCTAACCATACATGTATATCGGTATGCATCCTCATATATGTATATACAGAGCTATAATACTTTAAGCACTATTATGTATTCCATCAAAGATCTAGATTTTCAAAGCTTTATTTAGCCACTTGGCAAACTACGTTTGACCTAACACTTGCATGTGGCAAGGGACTTGAGGTGTCCTAGTCTACAAGATTTGGATCCCATCCATCATGCCACATGATATATTTGTGGGCCCAATTAGATGAATTTTACTAGTGGGACCAATTATATATACTTTGCCAACACTCCACGACCATTTCAGCCGCAACCCCCCAACACTCCACAACTCCCACGTCCGCAAGCAAGCCAACCTTTACGCAATAGATTAAGCTACACCTTTTGTAAAGGGTGTTGCCATGGGCTGGCCCATGAAGTATTTATTTGCTTGATATAGAAGTACAATGAACTGGGCTTAAGTTGGACCTGTCCCAGCCCAATGTTGTACCCCATTCTAGAACTCTAAAATGACCACCTTGTATGTTTAAGGTTCAAGAATAATTATATGTTTTAAGGTTCAAGAATAATTAATCAAATTGTTTGAAAAAGAATGCCAAGTGATATTAGATATTAGATATAATATTAGAAGTATGTGTTCATGCATGAATGATGGATTTTTATATAAATATGAAATAAAATTAAAATAAATAATAATCTATGGAAATCATATTAGTTAGAAGATATTAAAAAATAATTTTTCTTTTGGATTTTGTAGATGCAATTTCAGTAATTTCAATTTTTTTTAGTCTAAAGTCAGAATAGATGCAATTGACTACAAACCGTTTTGACCAAGTTAACATTCCCCTTTTTCCTTGGTAAACAAGATTTTTTTTTTTATAAAACTTGGTAAACAAGATAGCATTCCCAATATATATTATTTTTTTAAATCATTTTATTGTAATATTTATTAGACTATAGAGACTAGTGATACATATTATATAGGACCGAGTTTCTCTACACCATGGTGAATGGGAATTTATTCATTGTGGGTGATCAGGGCCATTCGAGGGGGAAAGGGGAGAATGTATAGGATTCTTGGACTCTTAGGTTCACTGTGCAATCAAGGGAAACTTTGTCCTATATTATATATAATTAAATGGAGTAAAGTTCGGACTAGGTGGAGCTGGCCAGAAGTAACCACCCCTAATAGCATTCATAGTTAAATCAAAACTACTTTTCAAACAAGGTAATATATTAACTCAATGCTTCTTTTTTTTTTATTCAGTTAAACTAATTCAATTTTCATAGTGACCATATACAATGAAAAGCCCTCAATGATGTTATCTTGTGATTGGATTCATGTGTTATCATAAAATTCCATTTCATATTGTACAAGGTCAAAAATACTTTTTTCCCAATTAATCGAAGGGGTCAGATCTCTATGATGACAAGATTCTTCTCCATGGATGAAGAGAAAATTAATCCCACATAAAAAATATTGGGAAAAAGGAATCTATTCAGGAGTGTGCCTATTGCACCCAGACATAGAAAGGATAAAATGACGAGTCTGCCCATGAAAGAAAGAAATATCTGCCCTATTGATGCTTCCTAATGCGCTCACATTGACCCCTTTTGTTGAGAAGTCTTGCCCAAAAAATTAATCCCAGCTCCATGAATTGTTTTTATAGCCAAAAAAAAAAAAAGAAGTGCTTTCTTCTACCTTTTTGAATCTGTATCCCATCCACATGTGGGGACTATAGCCCACTCATGTATCCACACAAGCCACACCTCCATGGATGGTGGATCCTGGATGGGGAGCATCCCCAAGTGGGGAGAGAATCCGGACTGCTTCCCCTTCTCCTCCTCCTTCTCCCCCTCCTCCTCATCCCAACCCAACAACAAGAGCTAGCTTTGTGTAATCAATAGATTTCTTCACGGAATAGTTTACTAAACTAATAAGAGAGAACCAATGGGGTTGGTAGCCTAGTGGTGAAAATGCCCTCATGGCATGCCCACTATCCCCCATTGGTCTTATGGAAGTGCCATTTACTGTACGAGGGTTTGTCCTGGGGTTACGATGATTAATATGGAGCACCCGTTTTTTCATTATCAAAAAAAAAAAAACTAATAAGCGAGAGAGAGAGGGAGAGAGAGATATTCTTCTATCAATTATGCACACAATGAAACAATAATTTTCCTACAAATTAATTTGCTCAAACTACCAGAGATTTTTGAAGAAAATCAAAGATTCTCAGTAACATATTCTAAAGCATTCTTATAGTTGTTCCACAAGTCCCCAACAACTTTCCAAATCAACTCCGACGAACTCTCAAAAATCTGTTGGAAATTCTCTAAGAACTGATCAAACGACTCCCTTGTCTTCCCCATGAGTTCACCAATTGCAGAGCTTGTAAGGTCAACAGAACCAGTAATGGCTTCTTTAACAGAATCAAAAACAGTAGAGATCATTGAAGAGATTGCATCCATTAGAAGATCCACCAAATATTCAATTGTCGACTTCACCATATCTGCTCCCTGCAATAGCATACTATTGATTCCTTGAGTTGGAATTCTTAACCCATGAATCACCAACACTATAAGACGAGCAATTGTACTAAATATCAAAGCAGAAATCAAGTTTATTAATGAACCCAAAGCGAAGAACACGAATTTTAACAGAAGAACTGCCATTTCCCTTTTCTGGGTTTCGATGATCTGAACTCTGAAATCTAAGGAAGGAAGGAAGGAAGAGAAAAGAGTTTCTTGTAATACAGACTGAGCTTCAAACCGTGCAAGTTTCAAATTGGCAATTTGATTTACTTAAAACCCTTTTAAAACTGATTAAGATGTTATATCATATCCGCGAATTGGAGAAGATCAAAAGTCAACATCAAGAAGCGACAATCTGGTTTATTTAAGTTTTGGCTGCTCTCAAGCATTTTTGAATAATTCAAATTAATATTTTAAATAGGAAAAGTAAGTAGAGGATCCAGAATTACCTCGATGTAACTTTCCTCGTAGTAGAATGGATCGGGTTGCACCATGTATCGATCTGTACAAACAGTGATGAACAAAGCGGTGATTTTACTAGGCAATATTCCACTCTTCAAATCCAAGGATTAGAATGGAGATCCTTGGAGACACACTCTTAATTGGGAGAGAGAGAAAGTTCTTGAGATTAGGTTAGAATCCTTAATTTACTTTATGGTCAAAACCCTCTTATTTATAGAGAATTGGCTAGCTAAGGTTCCTAATCCTATTGGAACTGTAATTACCCCAAGTGGGAGATTCACTAATGAATTGGGTCAGGGCCCAATCCAACTCAAATTAATTAACAAATATAATTTTAAGGACCGAGTTTTCCTTCACCCACAGTCAATACCATTTTTGAATTATTCAGATTAATATAATTTTAAGGACCAAATTTTCCTTCATCCATGCTCTCTTGACTAAGGGTTTTTTTTATGACCTTGCAAAGTGTGGTTACTCTCCACATGTGGTAACCACCCCATGAGTGTTGAGGCCACACTCCAAAGTTGGATCTGACACCTATAGGCGGTGTCAAATGAGGTGTTAGATTAATGGATTGTGTTAGATGGTGTTGGGGTTCCATGCAGAACACGAAATTAATAATCCCATATTAGAAGTGAGTAGTATGAAGTGAGGACATACAGGTATTTAGGCGTTTTTTCTTTAATGGTTAGCTTTTGAGAATAAATTATATCTAAGTTCCTTACAAGTGGTATCATGAAAAGCTCCCATGTGAAAAGGAAGATAGAGAGATCACGGTAGAAAAATTTATATAGGCGATGGACTAGCATAGAGCGAGCAGTTTGGGGGCATTTTTCATTAATACATATCTTTATTTTAGATAAATTAAACAAAAGATTGGGTGAGTAATTTGAAAAATCAAAACATATTTTTTGAATAATTTGATAATTTTCCCTTGTTAATAATCAGTTAACTTTTTTTTTTTTTTTTTTTAAATGTCAACCCATCATGTGATATGGAAGCATTAGCTTTGAACAACCACATTAAATGCCAACAACTTCACATTTTAAAACTGGAAGTGACATTAGCCATTAGGAAACCTATAAGAAAGTTACACGTTGCAACATTTGTTTCGAAATTGACCAATCAGACCCACTTAGGCCTTCCTATGACGATAATTGCCTAGATATTTAGAAATAACAACTGCAAATTCAGAGGAAAAATTGAATTGGTTATTTAGAAAGTCAAGATAGAAAATATATATATATATATATATATATGAAATTGATAACAACAAAGACATATAAATCAATTATTATGTAGTGCACTACTCTCTAAACCCGGTTTATTGACCGATTGATTCGGTTTGGTCATATAGGATCCGAATTAGCAAGGGTTGATGCGAGTACTTTATGGTATATGACGGCAAGGGTGATTTTGAATGCAAGGTGGTCGGACAAACTCGAGCCAGTACCCGATGTGGTTCGCACGCCTAAGCCATGCCTTTGCATGTTTCATAAGGCTATATACGAGTAGAAAATATATGTTGTCGTATTAGATAATGAGAATTTGGTTTATGATAAGTGGAGGGACTGAAATACGCATTGAGAACCAATTCCCATCGAAATCCAGCAAGGTTGGCCATGTTTTGGGCCAACAGGTGGTAGTCACAGGTGGGTATGACCCTCCCGTGCGACCCACCTATAGGAGAAATGTGGGCCTAGCAAGCCCAATTTGGGTGATCACGAGTGTTTTGTGTTCTCCGTCATAGTGGGATCATGTATGTCCAATATTTTCAACTATTTCACTCGATATCCCAGTTTAATGCTATTCGGTCATAAGGTGTCAAAGCCAAACACACCTTAGTAAATATTTATGACCCAACTATAAATAACATTTACTCTTTTCCCATTTATTATTTCAGCAATGTTGGTGGAGAGAAGTAAAGAAGAGGGAGAAGAAGGAAGAGAAAGGAAGAAAGTGTGGGGGAAAGTGTTCCCCACTTGTCGCCGAAGCCGTATCTCGCCTTTTCAACGTTGGAAAGGTAATTGAAACTTTGAGTGCTATGATTTGAGGTAGGTAAGTGCCAAAATCCCTTGAATCTGATGAAATCCTCTTGTGTGGTCAAATCAAGGAGTTAAAAGAAGGTCTCTGTGTTGTCTTTGAAGGTTTTAAAGAAAGAACAAATAAGATCTAAAAGCATTTAAGTGATATCTTGAGTTGGAGGAAGGATCTTAGGTTTTGGGGTTTTCTTGAGCTGTAAGGTATGATTTGTTCCCAAATCTTGATTTGAACTTAGATCTATGTTGTATTCATGTGGATGAAGTCTTCAATGTGTGAAAAATGTGAAGAAAATAGCAACCTCGGGTTCCCAAAATGTAGGGTGAAGAAGGAAAGTAGGATAGCAGAACCCACTGGACATTGGTGGGTGGCACCAACGAATAACCAGACTCACCAGTGAGACCCGAGTCTTTCTTGGGCCTCAGAGCCTACCAGCTAGTCGTACCCACCGGTATAACCCACCGGTCTTGGCTGGGCCCTGGGGTCCTACTCGTGGGTAGGACAAATAGGTACCTAGACTCGTCGGTAAAACCAATAGGTGTGGTCTGGGTGCTGCCTACATGGGTGGCTTGCACAGGTGGGTCCTCCTACCCACCTCTCATCCAACGACCTCCATTTGAGCTCGCACTTCATCGACAATCTCCTTTGCGTTATTAAACGCGTTGTGATCATGTCTTTCATTGTTTTATGATTCCAGAACGGACGTATTCTAAGCTTCTTTTCTGTGTTAGGTTTTGTGACCCTTGACTTCGCACGTCAAATCTCACTTATACCATGTGTGTACAATTTTGTACGTGAATAGGTAATTGGGGAGAGGATGTTGATTTTATTTTGGAGTGTTTGTTGCATCATTTTCATTTTATATAGCATCTTGCCATTTTGTTTTTCTTTTTTTTTTCTCTAACGACGGGTATCCAAGCCTTTGGCTTGACTAGTCCCGTGGGCCCATGTTGACCCCACAACCGTATGGACCGGGTCATACCAGGGTTGAATGAGAACCATTCAACTTTCACTGAAAATAGTGAAGAACACTAAACACCCCATTGTGAGTAGCCTAAGGTGTGCCTAGTGGGAGTCGAACTTAAGACATCCGAGTTTATGACTTGTACCAAGTTCATTGCTCACCAACTACTACATCCTTGGGTTATCATCTTTCCATTTATGAATGCCATCTTCATTCATATGTTTTGTCTACTGCAGGATGCATTTATGAATCATTATTTTGTATCTTTAAATTCCAAATACTTATTTCTTGCTTTGAATTATGAGCATGGATTATTTCAATTATTGGATGATGATGATTGTTGAATATGTGATGAATTGCTAGATTAGACGCCATAGTCGGCTTGGAAATGAATGTATTAGTGCATTGTGAAATAGGACATAGAAACACTATATAGTCGTATTATCTCATATAGATGCATTGGATTTAGGTTGACATTCCCTCGTGGTACGATCCTTCCCAACAGGGATTTAGGTGTTGGGTTATCACTTGACGGAAGCGTCGGTTGTGGACCGCCATGGTGGTTAGAAGTACGCTTAGCTGATCATTAGGACAGTTGAAAAACTTGGTGATATATTCAGAGGGCCGAGCGTACTGCATTTATTTTCTATTGTGGTTCGACTACGATTTACTTTTTTGAGTACTCACGGTGGTTAAACCGTATTTTATACATCCATGACCATTTTAATTGAGTATTTTGATTCTAGATTGATGATAAAAGTGACTACATAATGTGATTTTCTCACATTTACAAGGTATAGGATCATGCACAAAAAAGATGCTAAATGGGAGGATCCAATGCAATCTAGACACCAGTTTACCCATGGATCGATTCACATATGTTCAAGGGCAAAATGGGAAGAAGTTTCATTGAAGCAATCAAGAGCAAATGAGGGATTTCACTTCAATTCAGAAGTTTGACCAAGAGATTGAGCAACAAAGAAGAATCGAACACGGGAGGACTTGCACAAGTGTAGGGGCATAATGGTAATTTTGAAAGATGAGGAGTTCGTCAGAACATATTGGATATTAGACTCGTTGCATTTGTAATTTAAAATGATGCATATTTAATTCTCAGTTTGAGTCAATCTAGGGTCAAGATGAAGAGATATAGCTCAAAAACCGTTTTGGATTAAGTTAGAATTTAAGTTAGATTTAAAATTTTAAAAAATTAACTATATTTTTTCTCTCTCCTCTCTCTCTCTTATACGCAACTCTCTATTTTTAAATCCTTTTGTTTCATTCTTCCTTTTCCTCTTTCTTCTTCTTACTTGGTTTCTAATTCTCCATATTTTTTTTATCTTACAAGTACCTCTCCCATTCATAAACTACTTCTAACACACCATCCTTAATCTATATATAAGGACCTAATTCATAACTTAAGGAGTACAAAAATTTTAGAGACTTTTTCCTATTAGCTTTTTCTTTTCTCCTGAGTTGTAAGTAAAAATTGAAGTTGAAATTGAAGTTTGAAGTTCCTAAGCTTGGATTTTGTAGTACATATTTAGTAAAATATTTCTTTTTATTTTATTTTTAATTTTAGATATAATTTCATATAATATGTTGTTCATCTTTTAGTTGTTCTTCATCTTTCCTCATCTCCATGGTTAACTAAATCCTGCAACTTAGAGATTGGATGAAACCATGAGATGAAGAGCAACTTATAAGCAATTGATGCCATTTTTCTTAATTCCATGTAACCAAAAGCCTATTGTAAATTCAAAATTATGTATACCATTGATTACTTTTCGTATGCGTAATTACCAACTTTCAATATGGTCTGGTCTTGCTTATAATCTAATGCTATATATGTGTTGAATAACTCATGGGACATATTAGATTTAAAAATCCATATTTCTTATAGACCTATTCAAGCATGTGATATAGAGCTAGATTATTTGTAGATTGTTCTTAAATCTCATGGTGGATTCTAATTCCTAAGTGCTTCCCCACATCATAATTTCACACCTCTAGTGCTTGCATGATTTTAGATTCATTTATTCATTCTTGTGTTAATCTTAGTCTTTCACTATTATTAGTTTAGTTTATTTTAATTTGTGACAATCCCATTAGTTAGTACATTTTGCCTAGGTTAGAACTGAATTTTTTATAGAGCTCACTTCCCTGTGATTGTTCCGTAGCTACACATGACCCGTGCACTTACGTTATTACTTTATTTCTCAATCAAGTTTTTGGCACTGTTGCCGGGGAGGTGACACCTTTGTGTTCAGTTTTAGACGGATTCAGAGTGTCTTTATTTTCTATTTTAGTTTACATTAAGTAAAAAAAAAAAAGAGTTTAGATTTATGATTCATCTTTCTGTTGTGTAGTGCATGAATGTTTGGTCTATAAACTCTAAAGGTCGGTTAGAGCATATAAAATTACACAACATGGTTGAGGAAATGCACAAAACCCTTAGGGACAGATTCTACCCTGCTCGGGCAGTACAACCTTCATGTGTTTGTTTGCTAGCTGCCCAAGGTACTAATTATGAGCTTAAATCTCAATTCATTACCATATTACCTCATTTTTACGGTTTGCCATCTGAAGATGTCTACCGCTTCCTTAGGAAATTTGAGAAAGTGTGCGTCCTCATAAAAATGCAATTTGCGCAGTATCAACAAGTATTGCACCATTGTAGAGTAAGAGAAATCTGAATTTTTTGTATATGTGTATTGATTTATGTAGTACAAAACTTATTGACAAATATGTTCATAGCTCAGTTGTAGAGCGTTTGACTGCAAATCAAGAGGTCATCGGTTTGAACCCGGTTCGGCCTTAAAGTCTTTATATTATCATTTAAAGATCACCAGTTTGATTCTTGGGTTTCAAATTTTTTTATTATATTTTAATCCCCTTTTCTTGGTTTTTGATGTATCATTTTTTCACTAATTGTTTTATTCACCTCTAGTTTTGATGTATTGTCATTTTATTAGTTGTTTGTATTTTCAAAAATTTTATTATATTTTATTCTCCTTACCTTAGTTTTTGATATATCATCTTTTTATTAATTGTTTTATCCACCTCCAGTTTTGATGTATCATTATTTTATTAGTTGTTTGTATTTCCCACAGGGACCCCTTTTGTCATGTCTATGGATTTTGAATTGTACCATGTTTATTTTCTTAATTAATTTTTTATTAATGTAAAAAAAAAAATAATAATAATAAATAAAGGAAGAGTAATACACTTATACATAACAATACATTTCCTTTTATATGTATCTCAGACCTGATAGTTCATATGAGTCCCCATTCCACCTTCTTCTTCTTTTTTCATTTATTTGCTTTTGGCCTGGCTTTCACAATATTAGTTTCTTTCTTCTTTTATTTTATTTTATTTTATTTGGATAGATCAAAATGTCTGAGCCCATCTATTCTATGGATTTTCAACTTCATGGCCACACTTTGGGATTGAAAAAATTTATAGGCCCCTAGAATGCTTAATTGTGTATTTATTTATCTTAGTTTATAATATGAAAATGAAAGAAAAATCAAAATAAAAACATAATTACATTGTCCTCTACAGATTGAGATGATTTACCTATCCTGACATCTAACATATCATCATAGAAGATATTATTAGAAGAATACTATACAAGTCCCATGGGTACCCAACTTAATTACCTTACACCAACCATTTATGAAGATCACTACTATCCACCTACAATTCTACCTTCCTCTTATCTTTTTTACCATTGCTTGTTGTAGACCTTGCATGGTGTTTCTGGTCTTTGATGCCAACATAATCCCGTTAAAACCATAGCTCAAAGAAGCATAATGAAATTTGGATTTAAAGAGTGCAATACAAGCCCAATTGAATCCGCTACAATGTGGTAGAATAATTAGAGAAATCACAAGGTTTGGGAGGAAAATGTTGCCTATTAACTACTTTGGTGCGCCTATTTATAACGAGAGACTCAACATCTGCTTCTTTGATGAAATGTTAGCAAGAGTTCAAAGCAGTTGGAAGGGAAGGCTTTTGTCTTTGTCTATAGTAGGGAGACTGGTTTTGCTTAAACATGTGCTAACATCCATATCGATTCATGTTCTTTCCAGCTTAGATATTCCTAAATCAGTCATGGAAAGATTGCGATGTATTAGTGTTGATTTTTTATGGGGCTCCTCGGATTTTGGCAAATGTCATCATTGAGTGAGCTGGAAAAAAATATGTCGGCCATTGGATGAGGGGGTCTAGGGATCAGGTAAATGGAGGACATAAACCTATCTATGAGATTGAAGGGACTATGGCATATGATTTTTGAGGAATCATAGTGGAGCTCTTTTTTTAAAGCTAAGTTTCTTAAGGGGGTGCATATTGTATTTGCAATGTTTCTATGGTGGGCTCTAAAATATAGAGGAGGACCTTGGGTCTAGAAGACTTCATTATTTCCAAACCCAACCAATGATGGTTTGTTTACTATCAAATTGGCATGGAGGTTTTGGGTTCTTTCCCCCAAGGTTTCTTATTCCATATGGATTTGAAATATATCTCTTCCTCCAAAAACTTGTTTTTTAACTTGGCAAATCCTTAATGGTAAAATCCCAACTGATAATGCGTTGATGAATCCACAACATCAATAATTTGATGAGGATCACAGGACAAAGCTGAATCAGCAACCCACTTATAAATAGTTCCAACAATATGAGATGGTGAAGGAGAATGGTGGTGGGAGATAAATTTATAACGAAACAACCAAATAAAGTACATAGTGATGGCTGAGACATATAATAAACGAAGCAAGTTGGTTTTGGACAAGATAGAAGAAGACACAAGAGATTCAAAGATAGCACACATAAAAGAAAGGAAAATTATTTTGTATCATCCCTACTTTAAATTTTATGTGACATATCATCCTTATTTGTTCAAAATATCTAGTATGTATGTTGTTTTGCGGAAACAAAAAAAATGACTCTTAAATCCATTCCATTAGATCAAAATGACATGGTAAGGTTGTTATTTTTAAAACCTTATGATGGAAAAACCCCCATTTAGGTGACCAAACGTTCAACTCCGATTCAAACAACCGAACCTCCTTCTCCGATGAAGCTCTTCATCTAAAAGTGAAGTTTACCAGAGGAAGATTGCGACCTACCGTAAGCGAGAGCTCCGACGATGATGTTCACAAGTTTGATTTTCAATTAAAGCATGTTGATTTTGAGCCTCACCAGGAAAACACTGTACCATGTCTTCTACCCCCATTTAATTTTTTTTCACCCCTAAAACCCTTAAGAAGAACACTTGATTCTGTAATCCGGCCCATTCTGGAGGAACTCCTCCAATGGAAGCTGGCTCCAATCTGTTGGTCTTCAGCACCTTCAGTCCTCAAACTCAAATGCAACTAGTCTGATTTTCAGGTATTGATCGTTGTTTCTCTGAAATTGAATTTATCGATTTTTAGCTGCAAATTTGTTCTAGGGTTCAAAGTTTGGTCTTTGAGAATAAAAAAAGAGGGGAAAACGATGAGAAATAAGCTTTAGATCAAAATTCTTTCTAAGGTCAAAAGAGCATTTTTCATTTCTAAACAAACAAAGTTAGGTTTTAGGGATATGTTAGATATTTTGGACAAATTAGGATGGCATGTCATATAAAGTTTAAAAATAGGAGCACTCCTAATTGTCACAACCCAAATATGCTAAGAAACTGTACAAGAAAAAAAAAAGAAAAAGAAAAAGTCAAGGTGATTCATTGCCACCCTACAAAAGGACAAATAATATCAACAAAATAAACTTAACTAGCTTATCTCAAATTGTTAAAACATTGTTCAATACCTTCAAAAAAATATCCTTGGACCAAGGGTGAACCTGTAATTTCCACACAAGATTCCAGATTCTCTTCCTACGGTGATAGTACATACCTTTTTTTTTTGTAAACCAAGGTGTCTGGGCCAACATACACACACCTCGATTAATTCTCAGGGAGACCAGTGCAGCAATCCACTGCCACAGTCTCTACTTAAATCGTAGATATACATATGAGGAATTGAACCTAGGACCGTACGTCTATCCACACAATCCCCAATTCACCCTAATCATTTGGATAACCCACAGATATAATGGGGCGGATCACAGAATCAAGTGTTCATATTGGTACAGACAACTAATAAAATCATGATATATCAAAACCTAGGGTATGTACCATCTGGGCTATCCACTTCTGCCTTCCTGTGTCTGTTTTTCCATTTTTTGTTGTATGACCTACTTGATGCTTTTGTCTTTAATGCCAACTCAGTCTTGTAAAGCCATAGCTCAAAAAGGCACAATAAAATTTGGATTTGAAGAGTACAATAGAAGCCCAACCACTATAGTAATAAACTGGATCTATAATACTATTAAAAATCAAAATTGGGTGATTTCCAATGGATAATGTTTGATATTCAATGAGGAACAGTAACATAATGGGCAAATCCACAACGTCAATAATTTGAAGAGGATCAAAGGACAAAGCAGAATCAACAACCCATTCGCAAATAGTTCCAACAATATGATATGGTGAAGGAGAATGGTTGTGGAAGATGGTCATGGCTGATATAGATAATAAATGAAGCATGTTGGTTTTGGATAAGATAGAAGAACACACCAGAGATTCAAAGATATCACATTTTTTGTCCGACTAATCCCCTAAATGGATGTGTACATCCTCACGCATACAAGTCGGGTCAACATCAACTCTTATGAGAATCATAGAAACCGTGGTTCTGACCCCAAAGGGATAAGGGGGGTTAAACTCGCATATCAATTTAGGCACACTCCCTTGCCAACTGTGCTACACTCTTAGGGTTGAAATTAAGAGATACCATCTAATGCAATGTTGTTAAGTTTGTTTCAAATTCTTGACCCGTTTTGAAAAATGACCTACTCCAATATATTTTGGTGACGACTCAAATGGAATTTTTTTTTTAGATATATGATGAAACCAAAGGTACGGATCGACCCGATCGGCCACAACCCAATTGATCGACCCGTGACTTGAAGGGGTATATAATGTACTATCGTTTTATTGAGCAAGCATTGTAATTTGGGGTTTTTTTGAGCTAAGATTTCAGAATGAGTTTTCTTGCCATAGTATGGTTGTATTTGAGCGATCTCTATTGTAACCACAGTAGTGAAATATTTTTTTATTCTGAGGACATAGCACACCATATTGGTGTGTTAACCTCATTAAATCCCTATGTATTGTGCGAATCTGCATAGAGAAAATTGAGACTAAAGAGCTTTAAAACCTAAATGAATAAAAGAAAGAAACTAAAGAGCTTTAAAACCTAAAGGAATAAATTAAGACTTAAAGATGAGAGATTAAAGATCTCCCAAAATTGAAGAATTGCTGCCTTGAGAAATTTAATGTAGAGACATAAAGTATCTCAAAAAAATTAAAACAGAATTATCTTAAGGATCTTTTAAGAAGAAATTACATATTAGCAACTGTAGTGATTAATAACCATTATATGGAAAGACTTAAAGAATTTTCAAAATTGAAGCAAGAACGTAATGCCTCTAGCTTCAAAAATAGACCACATAAATAATCTAGCCATTTAAGAAGCAATTAACGGGAGAAATAAAAATTCTTCAAAAACTGAATGGGCAAATGTTTTGAATCTTAATTTGTTTTAAAACTAATAATTCAAATAACAACATTTGTTTCAACATATGCATTATTAACCTAGCATTCTAATGCACCATTGATCATATTTAGAAGGAAAGGAATTATTGCATCGTTAGAAACAAAACTTGACAAAAGTCAGTCACCATTAGGGACATTTGTTTGGATGTATAAGACAGATTTCGTCTCTCATTCCTAAGGTGCCAAAAACTCTTAGGAATCAATACCTTTTGGAAAGATGGGGTTCCAGCCGATTAAGTCTTAGATAGTTGGTTTGGGTTTGGGTTTGGGTTCTTGAGAGCACCCCGGCTTATTTGGCTTATTGAGCTTCAAATTTGTGATTGCACCTGTGTCTTGTCTTATCGGGACTCATTTTCATCTTCATGATTGTAAATTTGCTTGGGAACTTTCCAAGTTCTTGTAAGATCTGTCTTAGAGTGGCTTAGGCCCTTCTGATTTTGTTTATGTTGTTTCTTGTCTAGAAACAGCAGAAACAGTTTTCTCAACTTTTGTGTTAAGAATCGATTTTTGGAATTGTAAGAAGGTGTTTGATTTCTCATTTCTGAAACGTTTTTAACAATGTAGTCGGGTTCAAGAAATGAATGCAGGCACGACGTTCGAGTTACATACATGCTTCGTGGAGATGAGCTTCAAAAGGATGAAGGCAGTCTGGAACTATGAGCTTTGAACAATCAAGTTGGAGTGATTGCTTCTGGATAGGATGAAGTTTCAACAATGGTTGAGGTTGAAGTAGGTCATGTGAAGTATTGGGATTTTCACAATTTTTGTCACTCCCACTTGTTTCTAGACACAGAAATAGGCATGAAATTCTATTTCTATTTCAACAAACAAATGAAACGAAACAGAAAAATCGTACGGTTTTTTGGGGTGTTTTTCCGTTTTTTTAGTACAAAAAAATGAAAAGCACATTTATTACCTTTAAAAAAATATCATAATTAAACTAAGAAATATGATAAATATTTTTTGAAGTAATATCGAATTTTTTGCAAAATAAAAAGGAAACAATGTGATATCCTTATGGTATAAGTCCGAGATTCCCAATGGATGTACTTGCTGGATTTAGCTAATCTCATTCTCCCTCATCTTGCCAAAAAAAAGGAAAAAGCTTCCTAGCTCTAGGCTTCTATCCGACTTAACGACAATTAATAATGAAACAATTAAAAACAAAAAATTTGGGAAAATTATCTTGTACCACCTCTAATTTTAAACCTTTTATGAAATATCACCTTAAATTTCCAAAAAAACATAGTGTATACTCTGTTTTGAAAAAGAAAATGACTCTTAAATCCATGCCGTTGGCTCACAATCGTCAAGTGATGACGTGGTAATGCTGGTATTTTTTAAATGATAAGTGAAGGGTAAACTTGTTATTTTACCCTATGATGTAAATTCTCTTCTCCTCCGATTCGAATTAGGGTTTCAACCAAATCCCCTTCTCCGGCGATTGAGGCGACCAATTTGTAATCTATCTTCAGGCGACCTACTTCTTTGAAGGCAAAGTTCTCCTTGATTTAAAATCCAAATACCCTTCTCTTTTGATTTAGGAAACATAGAAAAGATTAGAACTGTGAGGAGGAGAGTACTCTTCTTCTTCTTCTTCATCATCATCTTCAATAGATTCTACAGACTTCTACCTAAAACCTAAATTTGTTTTCTTGTTTCTGTTCTCAAATCTCATATCCCTCGACAAAAAAAAAATTATTTTTTCATTTTTTTTTGAAGAACATTGGATAGAAGAGGTGAAGGCTCAGCTTATAAGCTTTAGTATTACTCTTTAAATGAATGGTAGAGATAGACTAGAGAGATGCATTTAAGGGGATTGTTGATAGGAGTTCTGATCACTACTGGTGGTGGGTAGATGGAAGTTATAAATGAGGTGGAAGAAAACAAGAAATTAATGGAGATCAAGAAATAGTGAATTTGAGGGAGCTAGCAGACAATGATACTGGCTTCAATTTGATCTGAACATCTGCTACGGTGCTAACGTGTCAAGAGAGAGTGTGTGAAACTATGAAAGGATTAGTAATGGTTCATCATATCGAAGCAGATTGCAGAAGGACCCTTTATCCAGAGAGGAACCAAAGATGTTACCAACTCAAAATGGAATGGTCAATTTTCTGAAACTGGCATGTAGGACCTTGGAAAACTATGAGAAATGGCTTTTAATTCAAAGTTGGTTTTAGGGGTAAAAATAAAGGTAAGTAATTTTCATTTAAAGTATATAAAATCATAGGGACACGATTGTTGTCTATTCATGCATTCCTATTCATAGACATAGGGTAGCAAAAAATCACCCTACCCCTTTAATTCGAAGCTAATCATGAGAAATGGCTTTTAATTCAAAGTTGGTTTTCGATAATATCTAGGTTCCACCCAACTAATTTTGAGTCATATTGTTTGTTTATATTCCACAAAATTGTAATGAGGTCACTTGATGTGGCTAATTTTTTTTATCTTTGATTCATGAGTCTCATGACTCATGGTCCATGATCCCAATAAAGTATTGTATTAAAGATTGGTTTTGGGTGGGAGTGGGTCATACAATTTAACTTCTTGTTCTGGTTAATGTGCCTCATTGTTGTCTACTCTGTCCTTTTCCTCCTATTTGGAGTTTAAAAAATATGGGCTGGTGGAAAGTATAAAATGCATGAATGGAAAGCCTCCTACCAAACTGTAATATGTGAGGGATTGGTTCATCTTTTGAATTTTCCTTTGACTTGCTTTACTTTAGAGATACAAAGAATGAGGAGAGTTCTAACTCTAGGTCAACTTCAGGAGTTCTATTTTGCACTGCTGCCATGGTTCTGGATTTATGGAGTGTGGTCAATAGGTAGCTTATAAAGGTCAATAGGTTGTTGTAGCTTTTTCCCTTTGTAAAATTAGACAATTATGCCTAAATTCTTGGAGAAAGTTTTCTTCCCTCCCCACCCAACCGTCGAATTTGGAGGTCTGAATTACCTCTCAGCTTTGGTGAAGGAATTCCTCCTTCACCGTGGATGTCTTTTGACCCCCTTTTTTTTTCTTTTTTTCCCTTCCCTTCTAGCTGTTTCACATAAATACTTATAAAATAGGATCGAGTTCTCATTTAACCTTGATGAATGGAAATCCATTCCCCAATGCGGGTTCAAATGCACACGGGAGATATCAAGAGAGTATTATGGGAATCATAATAAAATCCTATGGGGGTTTGTGAGCTTCAACTCAATGGAGGAAATCTTTCTCCCATAAATTTTGAAGTTAATTTCTTTGTTCACAAAGAAATAAGATTTTATCTCAACTCAACTCAAACTTCTCCTTATTAATAGGGTCCGCTATATGGATCATTACCCTCCTATCAGCTCCATTCAAAGCCACACTTTTTACAAGACCTAAACTCATGTCATCCCTCACCACTTCTTCTAAAGACATTTTAGGTCTAACCCTAACCTTGGCTCTTTTAAATCCTTAGTCTAAAACAAATCATTCCTTAACATCTAAAGTCCTTTCATTGCGCTTGAACATGTCAACTCAAACAACCTTTTTACAACATATCATGTATTGGAATTACTCCCAAACCAACTCCAATATATGATAATATGTTATATGATATTAAAAATGTCTTATAAGCCTGATTAGCAATATAGCAACAACTAGGGGTGTCAATCGGTCGGGCTGGGCCAATCTAGATCGGGCCTAGTTAGGCTCGGCCAATTTCTAGGGCTACATCATGAACGTCTGTTTAGCTAAATGGGCTTAGCTAGCGTGGGCATGATACGGTTAATAATCGGACTGGTCGGTCTTGGACTTTAATTGGGCTACCATAAACGGGCCTTAATCGGGCTATAGACCTATTTAACTATAAACAAACTTTAAACTAATTGGATACTAAAGCATTGCAACATGGGAGGTACAATTACCTAGCCCAAAGGTTCAACAACTTAGACCCAAAGATTTAATGAGGTTTACACACCAATATGATATGTTACGTCCTCAGATGAAGAAGAATATGTTTCACTATGCAAAAGAGAGAGATGACACCCAACAGCGGCGAGAAAACTCGCCATTAAATCCAAGCTCGAAAAACCCCCAAATTACAATGACTTGCTCATCAAGACGATAGTACATTATTTACTCCTCCAAGTCACAGGTCGAACTGTCGGAGCCCTCTTTAAAATTGGTCTCTTAAATGTGCTCGAAGAGGAATACCAATAAAATGAGGCAAAGATGGGCATAAGCCAAAGATGGGCAAAGTAATCAAATTACTAAGGTACTTGATCTTTAACCCACGAAACCCAAATCAATTAAACCATCTACATAACCCAAGTTTAATAAGTTCAAATCAATTAAACTATGCATAAAAAATATGAATGTTTATACAACAATTACCACCATCTCAATTGTATATATAACATAGCCTTAACATTAAATACAAATAGTATTAAAAAAAACTAAAAAAATACAAGTAGTATTAAAGGGGTTGGGCTAGGCCGGGCTTAAAGGAGTCGGTTCAAATCGGGCTTGTAAATGTGTTGAGCCAGTTGGGCGCCCGTTGGGCTAGGTGGCTGCACCGTATACTACCTGTTTATAAATGTGTCGGGCTCAAGCCCGACACGTTTATTAATCGGATCGATCTAGGTCGGGCTATAAATGTGTCGGGCTCGGTCGGACCTACCGGTTCGGGCTTGGAATTGACACCCCTAGCAACAACATACCAAGTTTTATGATATCTTTGTAATTACAATTTGGCTCAATGGTTGTTTGTTTCAGTTCTTCCTTTGTGTCTCTAAAAGATATTTTCATTTTAAGCTGTAAGTGGAGAGACTCATTGCACATTGCTAATTTTGATGGTTGGCTCAAACAGAATTCCAACCACAACAATGAGAGATTATTCACGCCTGGCCACCAAAGAATCTCAAAGAGACTGCCCATATCAATTCAAGGTTGTTTATTACCATTGCAAAATTGAAAAACATCTCTTACAAAATTGATTGCCATGAACAATCATCTAAAAGCTAAGTTACTGGGGGAGATGTTTCCCAAAATAACAAATATATATATTTGCAGGTAAAGTTTTACAACCCTAAACAAATAAAGAGTCATCACTGGAGCAAAATGCTCAGCCATGGATGCACCCAAGTGGTTCCTCAGAAATTGTTTTTGGTGGTGCTTCTATATTTACATCAACTGTAAGTTGGCTGAGGGGCGCCCGCAAGCCAACGGCTCAAGAAATCAATTTGAATAGTACAAGGAGATTGAAGCCACTCCCAAGCACCACCACAGTTCCTAATTTCATTAAATATTCTCCTTGATCAAGTTCTCTTTGAGCCTATACACACTGTCAACATATCCTTCTACATCCCAGAGGAAGTAACCAAAAGCAACAGCTTCCAACACCAACCTCTTTAGGCTAGCAAATGTGATATCAATAGCCTCATCCCTCTCAAGGGTTCCCATCTCATCCCCAAAAAGAGCCCAGCTGTGCTTCTCAATTAGATTCACTGCCTCTTGAGATTTTAGTTTTGCACATCTCTGCAATGTCTCAGGGTCAAATTTCATCAGATAACATCTCAGCTTCTCGTGCTTCCTAGAGTGCCTCCCTGATACACGACTCAGTGAGGTGGCCCGAGTGTCAATTGAGCGGGGGAGAGCAACAAGATTTTCCGAGCCATGGTGCTGGAACTCTGCAATGGGAACATGGATCCCATGGCCAAAAGAAAAGTCATAATTGGTCAGAGCTAGACGCCGATCCAGGTTGTATCTCAAGCATGCAGACTTCAGGAAATAGCCATACATGACGGAGGCAGCATAGATTTGGCCAAGATGAAGCCTTTGCAGATGGGTTGTGGTCCTATTTGTCCAATTTTCAGAGAGATTAGATTTTCCTCTCCAACCAAGGATGGTGGAAATATGTTCCCTAACCATCTCCAGGACTTCAATGGTATAAATGGACTCGAGCTCCTTGTCCTTCGATGGCAACCCCTCTATTCTGCCATTATTGATGCATGTAGAGAGCCTTGGAACCATAGCAACTTTGATCTCAGAGAACTTGTGAACAATTAGCATGTACATGACATCTTCAACCGCAATTTGGCATTCATGTTCTTTCAGTTCAGCAATCCTCCTGGTATCCAAAATAATAACATTAGTGCACCAATTTGATTTAGGCAGCTTTATATTGTAGGGTAAAGGTTGTCAAAAGACCAGACATTTCTGAAATCATCACCAAAATATATTTCAGCATCAAACTTCAGAAATAAGTTAAAAATCTAGCAGAATGATTCAAAATATATTACAATTTCTGAAAGATCACTATTTCTACAAGTTCAAGAAATCCATAAAGCATATGCATCTAGTTCTTCCAATGAGAAAGTCCTGACCTCATCTACAAAATGAAGAAACCTAAGAATGGAACCACTCACACTGAATTTGCTGAGTAGGTTGGGTTATTTTTATTAGGGAGACATAAACAATCATCTTAGTGTCAAAAACAATGAGCATTGAAGTAGATTTATAGCAGTATGCAACGCATGGTTGTGTGAAAGTTCAACCAGAATATGTTGACCTTTAATGTTCATTGTGTAGAAGGTCAACTGTTTCTTCCCTTCTCTTATTGTCATATCAAACCAGTCAAGGCTACGTTGGAACAATACCACATTTTAGTTCCATAAACATAATACATAAACATCCCCTAAAAAAGAAAGTTTGAACTCAACTATTAGTTGCATTTGCACCAGTTCTGAACTAAACAGTTCTTTCAATGAATCTACAATGGTCTTTTCAAGCAAGTTTCAAGTTATTTTAAGAACTTAGAAGCTCCTAGTTTTAAATAATAATTAATTAAAAAAAAAAAAATCCTTAAACCCCTAAATGGCTAAATCCAAACATTTTGCAGCTGACTGCTCCTATCCGTGTAACAACAGGGTACCCAGGGATAATAGTTGCATTTAATGTACTTAGTAAGCTAAGATTTCTTCTGATATAGATTGTGGGGTGAAATCACATATTTTTTAAATGAGATTAATGATATATTTTAGCCAAGTTGGTGTGTAGTGTGTAGTACCTACTAAGCCTATAGCTGATCCTTCTCCAATTCCCAAGGTTTAGCAATTCGTTTTAGATTCAACACTCAACGATGAGTACTTGCCTACACGCATGAACTAGCTTACAAGTTTACCCAGTCAAGAAGCAATTTCCTCAATTATGATAAATCCAAAATAAGCACAAGTTGATCAACTTACAAGACCTCATAGAAATCAATTTTACTAGATAAACTAATCCAAAATAAGCACAGGTTAATCAACTTACAACCCAATTTATAAACATTGTGTATGTTCCATAAAATTGTTCAATGGAAATCGATATCTCTAATATGAAGAGTGGGTTTTTTTTTTTTTTTTTTTGTTTGTGAAAAGCAGAGCAAAACTAGTAAACCAAGAGTGAACTTTACGAACGAATCAAATGCAAAAGAAAACAAAACAATGGGATTATGGAACTGACCGGTGAAGACAGGATTCAGGAAAACCCTCACTCTGTTTCTTGCGGGCGATGGCTCCGTCCCTATCGGCAACTAACTCATTCAATTGCTCGGCCACGGCAACATCGAAGAGGTGGCGTTGGTTCTTCAATACACCGCTGAGGAATTTCCCAGCAGAGGATCTGGTCTCAAGAGGCCAATCCACTACACTTCTATAGCCACACTGACTAGATTCAGCATTTGTAGCCGCAACCAACACAGTTCGAATCGATTTCTTCTCATTGAACCAGATTTGTCCTCCGAAACGACGAGTATCACACAACTTAATCCTTCTCTGCAAGAACACAAAGAAGCAAAAGCAAATGATCTCATTAATAAAAAAATTTCTTATTTTAAGTAGAGATTAGATCAAGAGAGATAAGAAAGCAAACCAGGGAAGTGAAGCTTACATTATGGGAATAATCAGAGTTGAACCTCGAGAAAACCTTGGAATCCCCTCCTCCAGACTTCACCGCAGAAGGTGAAGCTTTGACAATGGGGATTTTGCTGTAGGAGACACAACAGTCCATCAACAATCACTGTAACTGAAAACCGAATTCGAAAAAGAGAGAGAGAGAGAGTCCAAACTCAAGTTTTCAAGATCTCATTCAGTTTGGTTTTTTATAGAGAGAGAAAGAGAGAGAGAGACAAAGAGAAGTAGATTGAAAAGAATAGTGTAGGGCATGGGACTCGGGGATGTAGAAGGAGGGATAGACACGCCACCTCAGGTCCTCAACTACGCCCCACGGAAAGAAATATCCACCAGCTGACTCGCAGCGGGAAAGTTGTGGAACCATGGTTTGGGGTATGGGCAGTATCGGCAGTATCCGCATCGGGGATTATTCGTATCGCTCGTATCGGTAGTGAAAGGGTAAAACAGTTTTTAGAAAAATTAGGGGCAAACTTGTTTGATCCGCCGATCAGTATTGGTATTGTATCAATTTTTAAGATGATCGATGTATCGTGCACTGAATCATGTTTAAAAAGAGTGAATCTCACATATTTTAAGTTAGATAAGCAAGAGAGCATGATTTCAAAGAACAAAATCAATATCAATCTCGGAATTGACAGTTTGTATCAGTTTGGTACGACTGTATTTCGGATTAGCCTGGACAAAATAAACAATAAAATTTTCAATTATCTAGAATCTTTTTCTTTCTCCCTTCCTCTTCCGCAGGGCCCATCCTTATCCTGACAACTCCCCACCCCCACGCTCAACCCCACCCCACCCCCTTCCCCTTCCCCTTCCCCTTCCCCTTATTTCTCTCTCTCTCTCTCTCTCTCTCTCTCTCTCTCTCTCTCTCAAATATACCCTTCTCTCAACCCCACTCCAATCCTCTCTCTCTCTCTCTCTCTCTCTCTCTCTCTCAAATATACCCTTCTCTCAACCCCACTCCAATCCTAATTGAAGGTCTATTTTAATTGAACAGTGATTTTTATAGTGCTTATTTCTTGGTATTTTCTTGTTTTTTGGCGTGGTAAGAAGCAAATGATTCGCTTGTTCTGTTGTTTTTGTGTCCAGAAACAGTAGAAATGGCTTTTTTATTTTCTATGCAAAGAAACGATTTTTTAAATTGTGAAAAGGTGTTCGATTTTTCTATTTCCCGAAACATTTTCAAAAGTGTAGTTAGGTTCAAGACACGAGTAAAGGCATGATGTTGTAGTATGCAACTTACGAGTAAAGGCACAAGCTGGAGTTGCAGGTATGCTTCGTAGAGATGAGCTTTTGAAGGATGAAGACAGTCCAGAATTGTGAGCTTCGCACGATCAGGTTGGAAATCGCCACTTTTGAATATCAAGAAGTTTCAACGATGGGTTGAGATTGGGGTCGGTCGAGTGAAGTATCGGGTTTTTCATAATTTTTGTCCCTCACATTTGTTTTTAGAAATAAAAAAATAAGTCTGACTTATTTCTCCATTCCTGTTTCTAACACAAAAATGGACATTCCTATTTTTTCGTTTATGAGCACAGAAAAATGGAAAAACATATTTTTTGAAACAAAATCAAACGTGCCCAAAGTATTGTTACTTGTTCTTACACCAAGGCCAAATGTCTTGCTTTTGCTTATGCAACATCTAAACTTATCTATTACCACTAGCTTCTTTAGGATATAGGTGTAGTCCCCTTCTCAATTCTGAACCTATAATATATGATAACAAGAGTGTTGCACAAATGACGTGTTTCATGACCACACCAAACATATTGAGATATATGAGAAGGTTCTCAGAGCAAGCAAAGTACACTACACCTTCTCACATTGTTTTTCTAAATCACTATTTCTCTCTCCTTAAAAATAATTAATATAATAATAACTCTGAGGAGGTGCACTGTAGAGAGCCTTTTTCCCTGAGATATATTGTCATTTTTTCCGCCATCAATTACTTCAATGGTGTTCTCACTCTTCGTTTAGTTTCATCAATGCATTAACATGTAGATTTATTTATCAAAACACATCCTCCTAGTCGTTTTCGTTCTTTTTTGTCAAACTCAAGTTGATTTTTTATGATCTATCTCGAGTTTAAGGGAGATATTAACTATAATATTCTATAAATATTTTATATATTTCTGTATCTTTCTTTCCTTGTATTGAGTTTTCTTATTTAAATATTATGATTACACTTAGATATTTGTATTCATCGATGTAGTAAAATGTATACACAATTTTATCAAAGGGATTAATATGGGTTGAAATCGTCTGCAATTCCGATCTCGTACAATTCCATGCAATACCACCTTCAAGCGGTGACACGTGTATTGATACCAATACAATGGTCCAGATCTGGTACAACTAATAGAACATTAAATCAGTGAAGAGGTATTTAAATCAAATCTGGACCATTGGATTGGTATCAATACACGTGTCACCCCCTGAAGGTGGTATTGCACGAAATTATACGAGATTGGAATTGCAGACGATTTTTTTCCGATTAATATGTGAGATATATTACTTTTTGTTTTTTGGTCCGTGAGACGAGGACATGAGAATGCGCCAAATATGTGTGCGCCAATGGGTAGAAAGTTGGGATAAAGAAACAGTTGCGCCACTAGGAAAGGCCCACATATGTGGGCGCCAACGGTTAGGAAGATTTAGAGAACCAGCTCCTCTTCCCTTCTCTCTCTCCCCACTGCAGAAGGTCAAGACTTTGAAAGGCAACTGCACACTTACTTAGACCTTTCTCCTGCTGACCAGACAATTAGTGGACAGTCTGCTTCCATGGATATAAATGGAAATCTGGTCATATGGATCCCAGGGTACTCAGCTATCAAATAGAACCCCAACCTCGACCAACCCTTAATTTTTTTTTTTTTGATAAATAGAATTTCATTTAGATAAAAATACGAAATACAAGACAGATAGAGGAATGAAATGCACAAGGCTTTGATATGAAGTATCAGACGTCAAGGAATGGAATGGAATATGACCATGATGTATGACATGTCACAAACAAAGGTCTTCCAAGCTAGGGTATAGGCAACCAAAAAAATCCGTAACGAACTTGATGTAAGAACAGTGACTATTAGATGCACAATTCTCTTTCGTAACAGAGAGAGGTAGAACATGATAGGCAAAAGAATGACACTGCCAAATACAGAGTGCCACAGTATGCATGTGGCTCAACACATGCCAGACAAAGTGTCATAATATGCATGTGGGCCAATGCATAGCTAACTACCAATGAAGGACAAAGCATTAAGGGAGGCCGGTATAGATGCTTCAAGAATTAAATATCAATTGACTACAATAGCATCAATGATATTAAAATGGCGATGTGTGAGGACACAAAATTATGGCCAACCTTAACCTCAATTGCATTGCATTAATTAGATGGTATCTCTTAATTTCAACCCTAAAGGTGTAGCTCAGTTGGTAAAGGAGCGTGCCTAAATCGACATGCATCCTGAGTTTGACTCCCTTTCCCCTCTTGGGGTTAGCACTATTGTTTCTATGATTCTGATAGGAACTGGTGTTGACCTAACTTGCGTGTGTGAGAGTATACACGTGTTTTAGGGGATTAGTCTGGCCATAGTTCTGAACACCCTTGTTAGCAAAAAATGGTATCTCTTAATTTCAAGAGGCCTATGCAAAATTTTCTTCCTCTACTCCCATCTAGAAAGCATTGACTGTACTTAATCGTCTTAACCACCTTGGAAAGTATGGAATTGTTAATTAATAGTAAATTTTTTTGGAACATTTTAGTGTTTTCCTATTCCAATTGTTTGAGAGGTCATATGATGTTTGAACCACCTATTAATAGCTTTCATTGTTAGTAGTCATCACCTTGTCCTTGTCTAATAAGCCAGTCTTCAAGATGCATTACTTCTTTCTAAGTCAATTCTTCAATGGCCTTTTCCTTTCCTTCACTACTTCCCTCCAAACTCCCCTAGCTGCACTTTTTTTGTTTTTATTTAACACGCCACTTTTTGAGTTGAAGATGCCATGAACAAGTCTTTGTAGTGGTCTATTGCAGCCGAGAGAGAGAGAGAGAGAGAGAACCTAGCTTTAAATGATCACAGATACTGAATGTTTCATCCACTGTCTTGGACAAACTGAAGATGGAGAGGGATTGGGATTGCAGTAATAGCCTCAACTTCTCTTTCTAAAATGAGATTTCAAATCAGGTCTTGTTTCCAAGCTTATCTTGGTTGGATTGGAAAAGGATATCTTGGACCTTGGATAATAAGGGCACGTGAGTAATAATGATATTCACTTCTCCAACCATAGATTAAGGATCAGATCATATTAGTTAGTGGTATAAACATAAGAGAGGGAAAAATAGGATAAAAACAATATCAAAATCTTAGGCTGAATTTGGTTGTCATTCAGAAAAACGTTTTTCCATTCTATGGGAACAAAAGAATGGAATAAAGCGTTTGATGTCAACTTGGTATTTTTTGGATTTTTTAGAATGAAAAGGGGGAACAAAACGTTAGAAACGCAAAATTATGGAATGACAAAACCTTGTTCTGTTATTTCAGTTTCGTTCTAAAAAAAAAAAAAAAAAAAAAGTGAACAACTAGGATAATCGTTTCTGAAACAAGTTCACCTCATTTTTTTGTTTTAAAATGGCATTTTGACACATTCACTGAAAACTCTGTTTTCGACATGAAACATCGTTTCTGGAACTTAATGACTACCAAACGCAGCCTTAGAGTGAAAAATCATGTGATCCAACTTGGTACAATTAATCTATATTGGTATCGATATTAGCAACAACCAATTGGTCCCGGTACTGTGAATTAAATTCTTGATTAGAAGAGTCCCATTAGAGCTTTACTCATCATTCTATCTTCATCTTAAGTGGTAGATAGCTTTCACTTTCGACTTTAAACAAAGGGTGCATCTTGTTGTCACAATCATGGTGGAGTGACAAGTTGTAAGTTGTAATCTTCGTTGCTTGCCCCTTGTTTTGTTCTTTAACGTGATTTAATGTAGGAGTGGAAAAGAATTTTAAAAATAATAAAAAAATGACTTATCATTATGTTATTATTAAAAAAATTACGTATTTTTTTAGTAAATATGTGAAATGATAATTAAATTTACCTCATTGAAAAAAAAAAGTTTATATCAAAAAGATAAAAATAATATTATGAAATTTTTGGGACAAAGTTTTCCTAAGACGGATAGTGAATTTACCATGTGGATCCAATGGAGGAGACCCTAGGCATGCACCCTCTACCCCCTCTCGAGCGGCCTGGATGCCCTACGGTAAGCAAATTCCGAGTCACCCTATGGGTGTTGGATAATTCAATCCATATCTTTTTCCACCAACCTTGATTACAACAAGATTTTCTATTTAACCAATGGGCAGAAGATACATGGTTATGGAAGAAGATTAAAATTTATTTGGTTTTGATTCTTTAAAACCTAAACGTTCTAAAGTGATTCGGCTTCAATATGACAATATTGAGGACTTTATTAGTCAAGTCATCTCGTAGAAATTTTGCATGAAAACTGCAGCCTCCAGGAAATTCCCATGAATCCTGTGGCTGTGTATGACTCCCACATGAAAAGTACCATTCAAATTTGAACTCATTACCTAACTCAATGCTTCTAGATTGAGATTTTTCAGTTTTTGGTGGCGTTTTTTATTTTTATTTTTTGGTAAAGAGTTTTTGGTGGGTTGAAGTCTAGAGTAAGATTCCCAAAGGGAGTTGGTTCATTTGTGATTCATAGTGGATAAAGCATCTCAAGAAACATCTAACGAGATTCGAATTCCCTTGGCACCAACCTTATTTTTTTTTAGGAATTCCATTATTTTGAGAGTGAAAATGACGTATGGGGCCAAAACGAATTTTCCAACTCTAAATGATGTAGGAACAGCCACATGAAAGGTCTAGAGTTAGATTTAGAACTATGGCCATGGAACGATGTCCAACAACATCCTCACTCTATAGATGGTGATTTGGATTTTGGACCCTTCAATCAAACACTTCTATAGTAATCTCTTAAACGAGACCCCTCTTAATGGATTGGTTTCCCTTATTTTGTTTGGGCAATTTATAAGTGCTTCAAGAATCAAAAGTGCAAAGTAATGTTTGATGCTGGCCTTTGTAGTTGCATAAAACTAGTGGTCCTATTCAGAAGTGTGGAGTCCGGATCAGCTCCCCATGTGGGGATGGGACAGATCTAGTCTCTCCATGGTTGTGGGTCTCATATGTCAGTGATAGCTGGATTGGAATGGTATTAGTCATGATCCTGATTTAGATACACATGTATGGTTGGAGGATAAAATTATAATAAAAACTATTTTAGGGGTAGATATATGTCTAACACAGTTCGATCAGGTTGATTTAGACTGATCCAGATTGGTATCAAAATGGTATTGGCCTTGACCAATCCTATGACCATTCCCTAACTAGTTTTAGAATCGTGGTCCCACCCAAGGATTTAGTTATTGATATTGATATCAATACCAATCCAGATCCGATCATATTTGGATCGGTCAATTTTGTCCTTATTGTCACAAAAAATGTACTTTTTACGATTTTATCCTTATTCCAGTAATGATACCCAATCTTGATCCGTCAATATCGATATCGGACTCAGTTGATATGGCTAACACAATATAGATACTTAGAACTATGTCCCACCCATCCCCATTTGGAGAGCATTTCCAAACCTGAAAGTGTGACTATTGGTACTTAGTAGCACATTGGTCCTACTATTTCTGTTTTTCTAGGGGGAGGGGCAAAAGAACCAACAAAAGGGATACAACAAATAACCAAGGATGGGGATACAACAAAACTAGGGCATAAAGAAACAAGAGGGAGGTCCCAAGCCAAGGCTAAATGCCTGTTTCTAAGAGAATTCAGAAAAATAGGCACATTTCGAAGGATTTTATTTCTAGTTGTGAAAAGACAAGTACATCTAGATGTGAAAAAATGTATTGGGTATTTTCAAGCTCATCTGTGTCTGGACAATGGAATTGGGATGGGATAATCACTAGACAGGTAGGATTCCATTGCCCTTATTTGAAGGGACTGAACTGCACATATTTTAAGTTAGATAAGTAGGAGAGAGCATGATTTCAAAGAAAAATTCAATGTATTATGCATACTCTTGTTCGGAAAGTCCTGTCAATTGCATGTAAGGTAGATTAGCCGTATTCCACTCCTTGGCTTTATGACCAAGATCAGGATCGAAATAAGCAGTTTGTAACGGTTTGATACCATTGTATTTCGGATTAGCCTGGATAAAGTAAACAATAAAAATTTATATTATCTAGAGTCTTCTTCTCTCTCCCTTCCTCTTCGGCAGGCCCATCCTTATCCTAGCAACAGCCCCACCCCTCTTTTTTTTTTTT
>NC_056566.1:2342218-2350862 GCF_013358625.1 Macadamia integrifolia
TTTTTTTTTTTTCCTTCTCTCTCAATCCCCTCCCCACTCCTATCTAAGTTGGTGCGAGCCGGAAGTAGCCTTGGGTCATCTTCCTCAAACCTAGAAAGTATTGACTGTACTTATCCGCCTTAACCACCTAGGAAAGTATACCAATGTTGTTAGTTGATAGTCAAAACTTTTGCAACATTTTAGTGTTTTCCTATTCCAATTGTTTGAGAGGTCCTTCTGATGATTGAACCACAAATTAATAGCTTTCATTGGTTAGAGGGTACTTAGGTAAGAGTGGTTTTGGATTTACCTATTCAGATCTAATGAATTTTAAACTCCATATGCTATGTGTTCTGTCTATTGACCAATATTCATTGCCTCACCTAAACGGCTATGTCAGTAGTCATCGCGTTGCCCTTATGTGATAATCCGTCTTCAAGATGCATTACCTCTTTCAGAGCCAAGGCCTTTTCCTTTCCTTCTGTACTTCCCTCGAAACTCTTCTAGCAAGGGGAAAGATCTTATCGATTTTCCTTGGACTGGAGCGGATTGATTCAGGAGTCACTATTGTTGGTGTGAATATTCTGATTTAGAATAGTAGAAATCAGGATCAGTCCCAACTGATTCCCAATCCGATTCATCGAATTTTGAAACTTTGCAATATTGTGGCTCAAGTGTACTAAAATATAATTCTGGAGTTGTATTTCACTTCACTAATACTATTTTCATCTAAATGCAATGAGATGTTCTAACATGGCCTACAGTTGAAAAGAAATCTATCCCATTATTTTCGAGCATCCCCACTCCTTTCCCACAAAAAAAAAGCACTGTCCCTGACCCTAGTATAGTAGTACCTCACACACTGTAGAAACGTAACCCAAAAAGTGATGCAGAAGGTAATGGAAAAACAAGAACAAACAATGCGCATAGGTTTATGAGGTTTAGCAAGATTGTCTACATCCTCGATGAGATGAGATTCTGTTTCACTATCAATGGAGAATACAGTTACAGTGCTCGTCATCACACCTCTCAGTATTACTTGCATTACAAAGGAAGAAAACCTCGCTATAAATATATAGCAAAAAACCCTCACCCAGAAAGTACAAAACTGCCCTTAAATAAAAAATTCGAGGGGGCCTGCGCCCTCTACACCCCCACTATGCAGGGGGACTGCCGTTCTACCTATCTAGGACCTGCACTAGTACTCCCTAGGCTTAACTACGATGAAATACAAGACATCATACACCAACACACATAATATTAAACCACTGACAAGAGGACAAAAACCATATCCTTTGACATTTCTAAATCTAGCCCTTATATGAATGTCTCACCCGTAGTGCACTTTTGTCAAAAATTTTAAGCCTCGGGTAACAAACCACAATGCACACTGATCAACATTTCTGAATTTTGACTTCTGATTTTTGAATGTTTAGGTTTGATGATTTTCAAAGGGTGATTCTCTATTGGACAGTTACAATTGTTAAATCCATGTGAATTTGGTTATTGGCCTACTAAGTGCACACCAAACTAGGAATGATTTGAACTCATGCCAATGTATACATGCGCTAGGAATAACAGAAGTTACCAATATAAAAGACATGATATGTGGGTGTGCTTGAGAAGCTATGATTATATGAACTGAAAACAAAAGGAAGGGGACTGGGAGAAAAAAAAAGAAAAAAGACATCCAAATCCGGATTCTGTTTAGTCTTTTCCCCTTTATTTGACTAGAGGATTTCATGAATTCTTCTCAGTCGTCAACAGTGCACAAATTAGAGAGAGAGAGAGAGAGAGAGAGAGAGAGAGAGAGGAGCTTAAAAATATACAAATCCAAGTTTTCTGTTCATCCTCCATTGATGTTGTTTTAAAGATACATTCTGGACAGGAATTGATACTGGCTGCAGGACATCTTATGTTGACTATCCACTCTACAAGCCCTAAAACTAGGGTCTTCTACTTCTCCTATTTTTGTCAACTATTCTTGTTTATATCTTATTTGGACTCTACATATTTGTGTAAAAATGGTTTCTATAACTTAGAATTTATTAAAAAATTATTGACCATCTCTAGATTTTATTTAAAAATCATAACTTTGGCACCTATGGTGAAGATGACATTTTATGTAAATATTGATTTCTAACAGAAACAATTTTGTTAAGTGCAAATCATACATGTTTCTATTTCTTTCAAGTTACAAAATCAATTTTTTTTTTTGGGTTACCATACAACATTTAAGATGCAAAAAAAAAAATAATAATAAAATAATAATAAATCAAAATAAATAAATAAATTAAAATAAATTGCAAAAACGTGTGCTAGACTCGGAATCAAATTTAAAAAACAGAATCATTACAGTATAGAGCCGAATTGGGTTCAAAATCAGCCTTCATTAGTTTCAATTCAATTTTGAATTGAATAGGTTGGAACACTAAAACTTGGAATCTATAAGAAACAAAGATTTCAACAATTTTTTGGAGTTTTTCATGCAAAAGACTCTTGGTTTTGCTACAAGAGGTAAGTTTCATTGATCTCAAGCCAAGTCCAATCTAATTTTTGACACCATGGTTGTTCATTAAGCGATTTCCACCATAGCCGTTAACCTTATGGTTGACGAAGCTTTAAAAATATGGAGTAAGTTTTTCTTTGCCAAGGATGAAGAAATAATTGCTTCATACCTCATGATATCACATTGGATTCTTAGGCAAGTGAATTTCATCAATAATTCTTTGCCTCTATTGTGCTAAAGTCAATAACACATTTTCCTAATCTAATCCAAAAGTCAAATGTCATGGCTTAAGATGTTCTCTCTCGGTCGTGGGTGAAGAGAAACTCGATCCTACAAATATCAAGATTTATCTCATAATCAAAATTCAGAATCACAATCGTGAACAACCCTTCTCTAGGGAATAAAAGATTGCATCAGATCCGCTGATTTGGGCCAATCCTTGAATGGGAACAACACTAGTTTCGATCCGAAAGAACTCTGACCTACTGGTGCAGTGCATGGGACCAAGTATAAGTAATGAATACATGAATGTAAGATTTCATTAAATCGATCTAAACCGTATTAATCCGATATTAAAAAATTGAAATAAACCAAAATCAAATCGGACTGAAACTAAACCAACCAAAAGCCTTAACAAATTTGTTTTGATTTCCCTCATTCCTACACCGAAATAGATTCAGACCGAGTGAAACATAACTGATCGTTTGACGGATCAAAATCCTCTGTTTTTTTCATCCCTGTTTTTCTTTGTTTTGCTACTTACAGAACGCGACACGTGGACAACAAGGAGACCAACGGTCAAGATTGGGTGAGGATTATTACATCCGGTGCGTTGGTCTTAAAGTTGTCCACGTGTCGCGTTCTGCAGCTAGCAAAACAAGGTAAAACAGGGATGAGAAAAACAGAAGATTATTTTCCTCGTTTGACACCCCCGGGACCGATGAGAGGGTGTGCGTCAGCTTCTTCAGTGCCCAGGTGCAGGGGTAGCAATAGCATCATCTTTTACTCTTTTTGGCCCTCCTTTGCCTTCTCCCGACTGATCCCATGGCTTCTCTGCTATCCCCGACTGCAGCTGACTTGCATTTTCAGAACTTTAAACTTCCAGTATTTTCTCCTGCAAGACCCATCTGGCAAAATCACTTCTCATTGCCAAACACTTCTACGAGAAACCCAAGTGAGGTGTAATGCATTACCCTTGAACATTGATACTCTTCATCTAGACGAATTAGTTTCTCTTTTTTCCATCTTTGCGATCTGGGATTTCTCAATTTCAAAATACTGCAGACGAATTATCAGAGTTTCAGAGATGGGGGATATTGATTTTTGCTGGTTTGAGTTGGGTTTACTTGACTGCGAGGCCAGGTGTTCTTATGGGTGCCATTCATGCTTATCTTTTAGCTCCTATTCAGCTTGGTTTCGACAGCTTATTTGGAAGGAGAAACTTGAAGCGGACAGAATTAGTGGTTGGGGATAGGTTAGGGGAAGGAAATTTTGGTGTTGTTTACTCAGGCGCGATTAGCGTCGAGAATCGAGTGCTGAAGGAGGGTAAGGCACCGGCCATGGATGGAAAGTTTAAGGAGAAGGTCATTCTGAAGAAGGTAAATGATTAATTGTTCCAAAAGTTTCCCTTCTTTATTTTCCCTGTTTTAGGTAATAGCTTCCATAATTTCAAGTTCCAATACTTCTTATTGATGTATCATTTGAGTTTTCTTTAATTAATTCTCTTGATTCTTAATCAGATAAAAGGTTGGGATTGAAGGGGCAAAAGAATGTAGCGATTTTGTGGAGTGGTTCAACTATAGGTTATCAAGAGCAGCCCCTGAAACATGTGCTCAGTTCCTTGGAAGTTTTGTTACAGACAAAACAAGCTCATAATTCACCAAGGTTGGAAAATGGCTTGTGTGGAAATATGAGGTACATTGTGTGTATGGGTGTGGGGATAAGGGGAAAAAAGGGTTTTGGAATCATCCTTCTGATGGTAATTTGATCCACTATCTTCCTTTACTGTTAACAAACTGTCTTTGTGGATGTCATAAGCTTAAGGTGGTATTTTTTGTTTAATTCCTTTTTCCATGAAACATTCCAAATCATCCCATTCAACATCTTCATTTGGGCAAGCAGGAAACACACTTACCAGCTTTTCAAAATTACTGGGCAGAACTTCTCTGCTTGATGATTAAATTTGCGTGGAATGTAGACAGGTGCTGCCTCACATGTTCAACAAACCCATGAAATTAGCACATCTATTTCAAGAATATTGTAAAATTTGTAATATTATCCTTTCTATAGTGTTGTTATAGTTCCAGAAATTTTATTTATTTTTATTATTCGTGGAAAATTATATATGTGTTGAATATTGCATATTATAATTTGAAATACATAAATATTGTTTGAATCAATTTCTTTATAACTCAAGATCAATGATTTATTGCCATCATAAGAAACTTTATGTTATATATCCTCCTACAAAATTTTGCCTAAATCGTCGAAATCTTTGATATAAAAAGTAGTATATACATATAAGCATGAATTTATATATGGATGGATTTACATATTTTTTTATGTTTTGTTCTGTTATTCTGTCACACTTACTCTAGAGAACCATGTTTTCCAGGGAGACAGAGACCTCACTGACTACATGAAAGATCACAACTTCCCTGTAAATTTAGAGTCCATTATGTTCAGAAGTGTCTTACAAGGTTTAGACGCTTTTGAACGGAATGCTTTGAATATCAAACAAATTATGCGCCAAATTATAACCTCTCTCAAGAAGATCCATGACACAGGAATTGTCCACCAAGATGTAAAACCAGCCAACTTAGTGGTGACAAAGAAAGGGAAGATCAACCTCATAGATTTTGGGGCAGCTGCAGACCTTCGGGTTGGCAAGAACTATGTACCAAACCGTGGCCTGCTTGATCCAGATTACTGTACCCCTGAACTTTATGTGCTCCCAGAGGAAACACCCAATCCTCCTCCAGAGCCCATTGCAGCTTTTCTTTCTCCAATTCTTTGGTAGGTGCTATAGTTCCCCCCCCCCCCCCCCCCAGTCTTTCTTTCTAGAGGAAGCTGAGGTAGTCATCAGTGTGAAAAGACTATAAGGATGCTTTACCAAGTGCACTCTGTACATTCATCACGAACATGTGGAAGTTGAACCCAGCAGTTGGTGGTTCCTATCTGCGAGTTTCATGATAGAAAAAAAGAATATTGATCTAAAGGCCCTAGTGATTGGAATTGTGAAAATTAATACAGATATTGGATGCAATCCTTTAGTGATGTTGTTTATTGTAGTACTATTTGTGCAACACTTACCAGTTAAATTAGATTTCCTCCCCTCAAGACATATTGTTACATATTTTGGCTAAGGTGTCTTTTGATGCAACTGAATAGTCCTGATCTGTTTGATATGTACTCTGCTGGCATTATACTCTGTTCGTTCTTGCTTGGAAAAATTTTCTATAGGAGTTCAATGAGTTATTTTCTACTTTGTTTCTCTCATCTTTTCAGTTCTCACTATTAATTGGATTTTTCTATGATAAATTCTTGAATCATTTAAACTATAAGATGAGTTTGTAATTTTATAATTTGTTTTAATTGATGCAGTAACACCTATGGAAGAAGTTAAGCATCCAAGCAAGATCGAACCAACTCCACTTACTTATTTGAACCTGCTTGACAAGTGATCTGATAAATAAAAGCAGGACAAACATGCCTACAGGAAGTGACCAAGGTACCTAATATTCAAACATCATGCTTTCTTATTTATTTATTTTTGGTGGGGGTCCTATCATTTCTTATATTTACAAGAGCTTTCCACCCCCCTTCCCCATTTTCACACAAAAGGGATATGGCAATATCTCAGGTTTCTTCACGTAGTTCTCTTTTTTCTTTTTTGGGTTTAAAATATATTTCTCATTATAGCTTCTTCTTTTTCTTCTTTGCCTTCTGTAAGTTCTCTCTTCAACTCTTCCTACGGGTTAAGCACAACACCTAATGCAGGGAGCATCATATATGGAAAATATATCTTGCTCAGAAGAGGAAGAAAAGGAGGGGGGGGGGGGGTTTGGATCAAATGATCACCAATGCTGTAGTCAAGTACAACCTGTGCAGTAAAGATGCTTTTTCTTTACACCAAAAAGCTTTTCCTGTGGTATTTTAAAATGCAATGAGCATTTTCTTAGTAGAAACTTCCATTGTAATGTAATGAAGTATCTCTTTATTCACACCCCACCAACAAAAAAAAAAAATGTTTCTCTTTCAATGACATTCAAGCCGACATGCTTCTTGTTTATAGTGTTAAATCTGTTATATGTTAGGAAATCTGGATAAGCATGACAAAGAGACAAGGCTATCTGGCACTCAAATGTGCCAAGGTCCTACTAATAGCTATTATAATGGTATTTGTTGAAGGTGCAAATAGTGAAAAAGGATGTATCTATTTGTATGCTGAGGTCTTGTTTGGTTCAGAAATGACGTAAAATTTTCATTGATGCCGTAAATTGCGACATAGGTGGATTCATATGATATTGGAATTCATAAAGTTTTAGCATCAACAAGTAAAATCTTATCACGAGGAACCACATCTATGTCACAAGTCACACATATTTATTGTCACATTTGAAGTCATTGGGTAAATGCTAATGAGAAATTGTAGAAACGCAATCCTAAAACGATGCAGAAGATAATGGAAAAACAAGAACAAACAATATACACAGATTTACGAGGTTCAGCAAGATTGTCTACGTCCCCGGTGAGATGAGATCCTGCTTCATTATCAATGGAGAATAGGGTTGCAGCGCTCGTCCATCACACCTCTCAGTATTGCTTACATTACAGAGAAAGAAACACTCGCTACAAATATATAACGAATAACCCTAATCTAGAAAATACACAATTGTCTTCAAATAAAAAATTCGAGCAGGGGGTTGCGCCCCCTACACCCCCTACCATGCAGGGGGGTTTCTTGCCTCCCTTGCATCCCCCACGGCCTATTAACTGGCTAGCGGGATTGCCATCCTGCCTGTCGAGGTACTGCACCAGTACTCCCTATTTAAATTGTGACTGAATACAAGACATCGTACACCGACAGAAATGAGGAAGTTATTCAAAAGAATTAAATTTTCTTTCACATGTGTACGAGGAAGAAGCCCTTCACTATTGGTGCTGTTACTCTATGAGTGAACTGCTGTTCAATCGTTAATTCCCACCCCTGTTATAAGGGGTCAAATAATCTTTTTCATACTAATCAAAGGATCAAGTCTCCATACACTTAATCCAATTTTGAAGAGAAAAAAAGAAAAAAACATAAATTGGGACTCCTATGGGGAAATACCGACTAAATTTGACAACTGAAACATCAACTAGTCAACCAGCAAAATCAATGACAAAAAATAATTAGGAATACAAGCTCCAGTCCAGCCTAATTACAAATATGAGAAAGGGAAGGGAAAATTGATATTTTAAAAAGTTACTATTATAAGGTAAAAGGCTGGGCATGCTGTTGAGGTGCCCATCATGTCACGCTCTTTGTTCCTCCCATCCAAGCCCCTTCATTGGTCGAGCAGCTAGCTCTACCAGCTCCAAGAAAACTACCAGGGTGCTTAACCCTCTCTTTATTTTTCATTATATAATTAATTATACTTTTTAATCTTTATGATATTTTACAAAAAAAAATATTTGATTGTAAAATAAAAGTTAAATTTTATAAATGAATTTCAAATGTTATAAACATACAATCATGTTTGTTTGATAATGATCACAAAAAGGCATTGTGAAAAGGTTGGGTATGCCGCCGATATCAAGTATGCTAACATCCATTGTGTTTATCTCTCTTCCCTATTTTTTGAAATGATACCCTCATATTCTTCCTGAATGATAATCTATCATGTCATCCTATTGGTGCTATTTGCTATGATAGACAAATTCCGCACTAAAATTGAGTTTAAAAGCCTTCGTTTAATGGCTTTCAAAGGGGAAAATGTTTCTCAATAAACTGGGGCGTGGGGGAAAAAGTAGTAGACCCAAATCATGTCCCAGCCCTTCTACGTCAGTCCAACACAAGCAACAAAACCAGCCTTGATTGGAGAAACAGACCGTCCTAAACCACACTGCAAGAGAGAACAATTAGGGGAAAACCAAAAAAAAAAAAAAAAAAAA